>NW_005188178.1:0-31673 GCF_000239375.1 Pundamilia nyererei | reverse complement strand
GGATTCTGTTCCCCAGTTTTGTTCATATCATTGATCTCTGATAGCTGCTTAGTTCTCCAGTTAGCCTCAGCTCTGAAACCATGTTGTGTTCACTTCAAAGCAAACAGGATATGCACTGCCAGAGTGATGATCTAGCAAAGAGTCTTGACTGCCAAGAGTGTGACAAAAAGAACCAGAAAAACAGGAAGCTTAAGAACACATGTGCTGGCAGCTGTTGCAGCAGTCTACCACGCAGCACTGTGGGGACTTGACTGACAACTTTTCTTTTTTACGTTTTTCATTTTGAGAATAAGACAACATTTCTAAAAGTCAAAATATTATTTCAAGAACAGAATCAATATTCCTACAGACAAGATGTTTCAAATAAAGTTAGCATTAGTGCTGTTCATGGCCGCTGTACCTTGTACAATATGCCTTGTGCAATTTCACTGATGAAACTATATATCAAAGTCCCTTTTGATAACAAGTAAGTTATTTCTCTCTGCATATGAACACAATGTGGTAATAGATACAGAAAAGGACTTTGAAGTGATGGTACAGAAAATTACATCTGTTCTTTCTTCCTTAAACCCCACAGCTGTTATCCCCATGATATACACTGATCTTCATTTGAGTATTTTTAAGTGAGAAAAATACATCATACTGCATATGCGTTATATATGAGGAAATTAAACCCTAAATCACTAAATGTAGAATGATTTGCTTCTGAAATATCATTTCTATCAACTCTTAGTTCAAAGGCTCAATTTAGAAAAGACACAAATACTGAAAAAGATTTTCGAAAGCAAAGAATCAGCATTTTAACATCTGATTTTTTTTGGTCTTTTTTCATCTTCTAAGTGTAATTTTCTTATAGTGAGCTTTTTTTTGCTGTTGTTTATTTGTTAGTTTGTTTTTAACATTAGCACAACTGGAGCAGGTAAGAAAGTCGTTGTTGGTTTGACTCATTTGGTCAGGGACACAGTAGCGGTGTTTCATCATGTTGTTGATCTGTAATATACAACACACAACACCACAGTCAGGCAAAATCAAATGCAGACATAGTCAAACATGTAGATGCAATAAAAGTTTGCCAACGTACCGTTTTAAACCATCATGAAGAAATTTTATTAAAAGTACGATGGTTCCTGCATTTGCAATAATTAAAACTACAGCCAGAACAAACAGCACCGTTTCCTCCTGACTTGTCTTTCTTCCCGCCAGTTGTGGATCTAGAAAACAAAGGATTGTTTTTGAAAACAGTACATACAGTAATGAGTTCTCACCCTGCATGCTGTAACCTCTAATTTCTGTAACACATGCATGGCTTGTACTGTATGTGCCCCAAACCCCCCCTGCATCATTTTCCTGAATTACCTTCAGCATCACCTGCACTCAAAATCTTCATTTTGTCCACCTTTATTTTCCTCACATTCATGTACAGAGACGCAAAACCTGAAAAGAGAAAACTAAATTGTGACATATTGATTTATTCAGTGAAAAAAGGAAGTTATTGTTTTAATTGATGTGTTTTACAAAAAGATTTCTGACCATCTTCTTTATGGATGAGAAATGTTCCACACCAAAATAAATATTTGAATGTTACTTTAAGTTTTATCTTTATTACATTTCTATAGTTTTTTCTATAACTTTTCCTGTCAGTGCAAATCATTGTGGAGGTTATCACAACCGTAATGAAAACTAGACATTTTTAAATTAGATAATTCCACAATTTACTATAAATTTATGACACTGAACTTTTTAGACGAATAAAAATAAAATTTATTGAAACACTCTCTGAATGCAGCTCCTCAAATCTGATTTACCTTTTGGTGGTCCAAACATTGGAGGTTTGAGTGAGAAATCACTGCTGTCTCCATCAGAAGTTCGACCCACACTCAAGACAAAGTTTTCTGAGGATGAAAATCTGAATTAATGTTTGTTCATCTGCAATATAAATACAGCCCAGTCCTAAAGAGATACAGGAGTCAACTTACCATTTGTCTCGAGCCTCCATCTCTTCAGGCTGTCGTCGTAGTCGGCAGCCACGTCACACCTGTAGCTTCCAGAGTCTTCAGCTGTGACTCTGGACAGATGAAGTCTGATTCGTCCTCCTCTCAGAGCGTCTCTGTCAGTCTGAACTCGTCCTGCAAACTGCTCATGCTGAGACTCAGAGTCCTCCACTCCTCTGATCATTTTAAACAAAATCTTAGTGACGTCTGAGTGGAAAACACACATCATGTCAGCCAGAGACACGTCAGCTTGGAGCTGACTGTCCAATCTGATGGTGATGTTGTCGTCCTCCTTGGCCTCAAAGACAGTCGCAGTCCTTTTCAAAACAAACGTCCCTGTTGAGAAGACACCACCTCATTATGGTGTGTTCATTTATCCTTTTTATTTATTTATTTATTTGAATTTACCAAAAGATAACTGTGTCTAAATGTGGACACTCACAGACAGAGGACGCCAGGCCGAGAAACAGAAGGATCCTGATCATCTTCTCTCTGTCAGAATGAATCAGAGGAAGAACGTTTTAATAAATATCTTTTTTTAAAAAGACAATAAAAATAAAAGTGAAATATTTCACATTTTTCACCAGCTTAAAAACCACTGAGTGATTTCCCCACACAGAGTGTACACAGACACCGTTTCTGTGCAGCTCACCAGCACATGAATTAATGTACGTCTATGATCCAAACCATGATCATAATTCTGCGCATGTTTCAGCTACGAGATTTAAAATGGTCTGTTGACATCAGAGTGAAGTGTGTTTTCAGTATTACTCCAATAACATGTTTAGATGTTTTTAGGCTTAGTTTTCTACCTGTTCTTGCGTTTCTCCGTCTCTGGCAGCTGTCTCTACGAACCATGAGCTCCTCTCTACGAACACGGAAGAGCATGTAAAGTTTTCCTGTTGACTTTACTGGGTGCATTACACTTAGTGACCTGTGAAATTTAAAAAGAAAAAATATCAGTGTTATTGATTTTCATTTCATCACACCTCACAGACAACAAAACTGAACATTAGGCAACAACGATCGGTGCTCACCAGAAAATTAAATGAAGTAAATTCAGAAGGCCTCAAAGGGACAGTCAAGGTCACTACTCACTGTCGGTTTAAATCTCCTTCCTGAAATTTCACAAAAATATATTTAATGAACTTTTTAGACAGATTCAGATTTATTTTGATTTATTTTGTTGATTGTTTTTTAAACAATTTGTTAAATGGTTAATATCGTTTTCTTATTTCCAGAGGTGCACATATCCGCAGGTGCGCATTCGCCGTCAAAATAAAAGACGCGCACCAGATAAGAAGTTGCAACGCGTGTTTGCGTACATAAGATTTTCTGGAGGAGGACAGACATTTGTTTAGAACTCCTAAAGATGTCGAAGAAGCAAGCTCGGTAGGCAATTACTCTGGTGTTCCTCCACCTCTGAAGAAATGTCAGAAGGAGTCCGAACCACAAAAGAAGCGCGTATTCTCGGAAAAGTGGTTGCAGGAGGCAAATGATGAATGCACAGAGATTTGGTGCAGAATATGCCGTGAAAATCCCACTCTAGCGGACAAAAACAGTGCCTTTTATATGTACGCGAACGCGCGTTGCATCTTCCTATCTGGTGCGTGTCTTTTATTTTGCACATAAACATTCAGTTTTCTGTTTTTTGTGATAGGAAAAGCCACAAGCCTCGTGTTTTTGACAACAACAACAACTAAATCATTATTATTATTATTATTATTATTATTATTATTTTTTTTTTTATTATTATTATTATTATAAACTCTTATTGACACTGTAAACACCGCTATGCCGCTGTTTACTTCATGTTGCGCACTTTCATAAAACCCCCTTTGGGTTTTCATGTTTTGTATCACATGAACCAACTAAAAGCTGTTTGTCTTTCTCTGTCCTTTTTCTGTGAGATATTTGTTTTGTTTTGTTTTTTATCCTGTTTCCAATCTGATGAAAAACAACAGGAGCGTACATGTTCACACAGGATGTGTTAACGTCTACTTACTTGTTTCTAAGGCAAAGAGAGCGATCGGCGATCTGTCCACTTTCTATCACATCAATTATATCAGCTGATGATCAGCTGATGATCAGCTGGAAGAACAAACAACACTCTGAATGTTTCGGATGAAGCCAGAGCGTTCTCACTCCCGAGGCGTAACATGTCGACGTTTTGTCTCGTCCCGCGGCGTTCCTGAGGAACGCGAAAGGTGACCTTCCGCGTTCTTATGGTACGCGGCGGGTTATGGCTGGAATCCAGTGCAATGATGCTCCCGCGGTAATAGACGTTCCAGCCCTGTATTCCAGCCCTAAACCTAACCTTATCCCTAGCCCTGACCATAACCTTATTCCTGACCTTAGCCAGGACTATAATGATGTTAAATAGCTTGTTTCTAAGCGATTTGAAGAAAAAGAGCGAACATGTGTAGGTTCAGTCCAGTTGGTTCTCATATTTCCTCTTTTTTCCGAGGTCGTCGTTTAGGAACGTGGTGGGTACCCGAAAACGTAATATGGTGACGATTTGTCACCTAGCCTAAAATGTTACGCTTTGGGAGTGAGAACGGGTTGATGAAGCAGAATACCACGAAGAGTTCAAACTGTTAATCCCAGTCACATCCTCTTTACAGACTGTGATCAAACGTGTTCATTATCGGACATGTAACATTTTAGTCCTGCTACTTTACAAAGGCATTTTAAGAAAGAGATAAAAACGTAATAATAATAAATAAATATCAACTGCAGTACAAAACAAAGAAGAATGACACAGAAACACAGCAAAACATACTAAAAGATCAAGTTCATACTCCTGTTGTCTTCTCTTCTTCCCGTTGGTAGCTTTTTATTCGCTTCAACGTGTCGATACTGCGTTTTGCTTCAGTTCTATAATAACACAACATAACTTGTGTACAAGACTCCTCCTCCTATCAGTGATATCATGATATACTGGCCAGTCAGCATGCATCTGTTGGGTTTTTTTTCTTGTTGTTTGTTGCCGTGTGTGTTTTAGTTTCACTTTCATTTTGACTTAAAGCACAATGACTCATGTCAGTAAAAGCTGGATCAGATCAGCTGACAAGCTGTTGCGCACTTTATTTAAGTGTCAGAGTCTCACTTGTTATTTTAGGAGGTTTATTTGGATCATCACAGGCTAATAAAGTGTTTTTGGATCCAAAAACTGTTTAAAAACTTTGTAAGGAAATTATTTTCACATAATGATTTATATTTATATTATTTATAACTCCAAATGTCTGCAAAAACAAGAGTAAGGACATCGGGGGTTAAAGTGACAAAAGAAGCAAATGCGTAAACAATCTTTCTTTTCTTTCACTTGTTAACATGTGACTGCAACACTGAGTTATTAAAGAAGAACCACACACTGCTCAAACATGTCCTGAAATGAACTCAACTCACTTTAAAAATGGCTTCTTTATTTATTTTAACTCTTAATACCAGAAGCCTGGAAACATCAGAATCAACATTAAAAAAACAAAACAAAAACAAAACATCAGGCAGAATTGGTGTCTAAATGTAATATGTTAGCTCTGAATTTCCAGAAATCAGCATGAGGATATGAGGTTGATGTTAATAAGGTTGAAAAAATCATATTCTGAATCATTTCAACAAACACACAATCACATTGTATTTTAACCTGAACACTGTGACCATAAACTGCAGTGTTTCACCAACGTAAACATTAATAATACAGAGTTAAGTTTAGAAACAGGTATCGTTGTTAGACTACAATTAACTGAGTACCTACATAGGCAAACCCAGCATTTTGAATATGTATTGTGGTCTCATGACTTTTTCTTTTGTATCAGCTGCTGTACCACTTTATATTTAATGACATCACTTTGAAATAAATAAAATCACATTTTGTGAAAAGACATTTTCCCTCCTCTCTATGTCTTTTGTCTTTTTCTTTTGATCATCTTTAGAAGTATTGAGCACTCACTGTCATACACTTATCGTCGAGGCTCCGCTGTGTAGCAGGCAGAGTGGGATCCAAATGTGAGGCTCGGAAAGCAAGACAAAAAACCCAAATGCAGCGGTGTTAATGTAAACATAACATAAGGCAGGAGCAAAAAAATCACACAACAAAAACCTAACTGGACCCACATGAGGAGGACCACACAGGTCCATCAAGACAATTTTCCCAAGAGTCAGATCAGGCAATGCCCTGAGAAACTGTGTGGATGGTTGGAAGGATTTCCAGGAGAAAGCCTCCCATCTCTAAAAAGAACACAGCCACACAGCTAGGTTTGCAAAGTTGGACAAAACACATGAACAATGCTTTTTGGACAAATAAGACCAAAGTGGGGATATTTGTCTGCAACTCATAGCCCCATGTTCAGAGAAAACCAAACTAACACAAACAAATCATACCAATTGCCTGTGCGGTGGTGAAAGGGAATGATTTGGGCTTGTTGTTCAGCCACTGGATCTGTGCGCTCTGTAGTCACTGAGTCAGCCATGCACTCTCCTGCGTAACAAAGTATTCTACAGCCAAATGTAAAGCCATCTGTCCAAAAGCTAAAACTTGGCTTAAACAGGGTGACGATCCCAAACACACCAGCAATGAGTCAAGAGGCTGCAGTGGCCCAATCAGACAAGACCTCGACTGTGTAGCGGGACCTCAAGCAAGCTGTACATACACAAATGTCAGCAAACCTCAATGAACTGAAGCAGCAGTGCAAAAAAGATTAGGTTAAAAATCCAACAATGTGAGATACTGATAAAGTCATACAGAAATCAATCACTTAATGTTATTTGAGATCCAGGAAGCAGTTTGGTGGAATAGAGACTTATATATGATTCATTTCCAACTACAGCATCAGTATTCTTGTCAAATAGATGCTCTTCTTTAATAAACAAGATAGATACATGTTTATTAAATTTTAATTATAGCTATTATGCCATTTTGTTTTGTTTCTATCTTGAGTTGTTCTTTGTTCCTTTATATGGATATTGAGAATTCTTTTATTCGATGTAATGGCTGAATTTATTTTCCATTCAACTGGAAAATGGCCCAGTTTATTGATTTATTGTCTTAGGGCAGGAGGGAGATATTTTTATGTTGTTACATTTCATGTTTTAGAACTTCATTCTCTTCCACTTGTCCATACCAGGGTCATGAGGGTAGCTTGAATAGGCCCTATCCAGTGTAATTCAGTTTTATTTATATAGCACCAAATACCAGCAACAAGGTGCTTTATATTGTAAGGTAAAGAACCTACAAAAATACAAAGAAAACCCAAACAACCCCAAAATCAAATGACTATATGGGTAAGCCTGTGGTGAGGCAAGGTAAACCCTGGACGGGTTGCCAATCTTAGCAGGGCTGTTTAAAAGCTAAGTTTAAGTTTCTTACATTTAAAATGATCATTTATGAAGAAAATGGAGTGTCTGTTATTTAGTATTATGTTTTTTTAATTGTTCATTCAGAGAATACAATCTAAATTTCAAGAATAACATGGACTTAGATGAGCCCCATTGTTGACCTTTTGTTATCATTTTCTGTAGGTTTACAGTCCACAAACAGAATCTTGCATAGAGCTCATAAAAAGTTGGACACAGCCTTGCACCACAGGCCTTGGAGTCCTGTCATACTGGTTTCTGGACATGTGTACTGTGGGTGCTGCTGCCACCTGTTTGTTATGTGACAGTGAATCCTGAAGCATTGGCAAGTTTATTGGCATTGCCAGGCATGACAACATAAGAATGAACAATGAAGGTAGGGTTGGACCTCAAAGAGATACTTTGTGTTTTCTGGGGATCTTAAAAAATGGTTTCCTGTCCCAGCATCCAACGGGTATCTGAGTGTCACATCTGATGTAGTGTTGTTGGATTTTAAACATATTGTTCAACAAACTGTGTCTGTTCAGAAGGAAAAATAACACATGTAAAATAATATTTACATGTCATTCTTTCAATGTAGATCGTATTCTCAAAATCAACAATTACAAAAAGATAATACTACTCAACAATCCAGCCTAAAATTATAGTGCAATTGCAGCGCTGGGGTGGTTAAGATCAGTGTTTCTGTTCTGGGATCCTTTTAAAGTACTGCAAAGTCAGTGACAAAAGACTGCATGCAGTATAATTTGAAACTTTCAAATGCTGACTCCATGATCTGCTTTACTTACATATATTTTAAAGAAAAAAAGTATGTAATGTATTTGGGAAATGGACACCATAACTCACTGGGTCTATTATGTATTTTTCTAAAATAATTTGTTTGACTTAGAGCTAAGAATCAGTGTTGTAACATCACATATGACTTTTCTAGTTTTTCCTCGTTTGAAGGAAATCTTACAGGTGCAAAGATTCATTTTCTTTTACTTATATTTTTTTATTTTTTTATTTATTTTTTAAGCACAGCAGTAGAATTAAAACTCAATTATTCACAACATTAACAGGCAGGGAAGTCACTGTTGATTTAAGTTGTTTTATTACAGTGTGGACGTTTCCATGTGGTGTTGAACTGTAACAATAAACAGGACAGTCAGACTAAATCAAACGAGGACAAATGAGTCAACCATTTCGATCCAAAGTTTGCCAGTGTACTTTACCATCGTAACAGGTTACAAAGACCTCTTATGAAAAGTACTACAACTCCTGCAGTTGCCACATTTAAAAATGCCATTAGAACAAATAATGATATTATTTCATGACATGCCCTTTCTTCTGCTGCCTTTGGACCTGTGTGGAGAAAACAGACCATAAAATAAACAATTTTATCAAAGCCAACAAAAGGGACGTAACAGTACAGGCACAGAAATCAGCCAATTGTGAAACACAAAAAGGAACAAATCTGGAAACTAAACATTGTATTTAAACTTTAAGGGTAAGAATTGGGCTTGTTGTGCAGCAAGAAAGCTCTGTGATGTCACAGTTGGCAAATCTTTTTGCAGTTGATCAATGAGTAAACCCACCACCGTCTTTCAAAGGAAGTCCTGAATTAACTTCAGTATCACCTGCAATCAAAACTTTATTTTTGTCGTCCACCTTTATTTTCCTCGCAATCATGTGCAGAGACGCAAAACCTGTACAGATAAAACAAAGGTAGAAACAGGAAAACTTAAACAATAGAAACAGAAATGATAATAATAATAAAAAAAACTAGGTTCAAAAGTAGATGTAATAAAAAGACAAAACCAAATACATCAATCAAAATGACATGCATCTATTCACTGAAAAAAAGTAAGTTGTTATTCTTTGTTTTGATTAATAAAGCATGAAAAACTTGATTATGAATAAGAAATTCTGCCCCAAACGATAAATGATTGCAAAATGTACATCATGTTATTTAAAATTATATATCTATAACATGTATTTCCCGTGAGATGTCGCCCTGTGTTCATTACATGCTTGTTTGATTGCATGGCAGCTATCACAAATGTGATGAAGTTTAGACAATTTTAACTTAAATATGTCACGGTGGGGTAGTGAAGCAGTGGACCCAAATTCAGACAGAGAAGAAGACGGAGCGGAGACTTGAACCAAAAGCGAGCTGTTTTCTTTAGGCTGGTAAACATGAACAAAGGCAAAAACAGGAGCAACAACTAAACTGGAACCCATACTGGGAAAACTAAAAGACAACTGTGACGAAACAGAGACAACTTTAAAGACTATGACTGCTATGATTTCTATGACTCGGCGTGGTAACACAGACGTTCTGACAAAGACAGGCTAAACACACACAAGGGATGATCAGAGGAAGTGGAAACACATGGGGAAACAGCTGACACTAATGAACATAATGACACCACAGGGGAACTACAAAACTAAGCACACTGAACAAAAGAACACTAGACTTCCAAAATACAACAGGAAACACCGAGACGCTGGCATGACATCACAAACTAGACAACATGAAATACGCAGACAACAAATACATGACAAACTACCTAGAGAAGACCAGAACAGACTTACAGAAGAGGACCTAGATGGACCTAAACTAGAATACACTCATCTAAAACCTACAGAACTACACATATATTTATAATAAAACACACATTTACAAAAAGCACTCAAATTGCTGGGTCATAGACGCAGCCCCTGACAGAATAATTCCACAATTCACTGTAAATTTTGAACACCAAACCTTTTAGACGACTAAAGTGTGATGTGTTAAAAAGGGTACTCAGAACTGTGGATAAAGATTGTTGATTTACCTTTTGGTAGTCCAAATATCAGAGGTCTGAGTAAGACATAAGTGCTGTTTCCATCAGAGGTTCGACCCACACTCAAAACAAAATTTTCTGAGGATGAAAATCTGAATTAGATGAAAATCTGAACATTGTAGCTACAACCCAGTCGTAAAGAGATACAGGAGTCAACTTACCATTTGTCTCGAGCCTCCATCTCTTCAGGCTGTCGTCGTAGTCGGCAGCCACGTCACACCTGTAGCTTCCAGAGTCTTCAGCTGTGACTCTGGACAGATGAAGTCTGATTCGTCCTCCTCTCAGAGCGTCTCTGTCAGTCTGAACTCGTCCTGCAAACTGCTCATGCTGAGACTCAGAGTCCTCCACTCCTCTGATCATTTTAAACAAAATCTTAGTGACGTCTGAGTGGAAAACACACATCACGTCAGCCAGAGACACGTCAGCTTGGAGCTGACTGTCCAATCTGATGGTGATGTTGTCGTCCTCCTTGGCCTCAAAGACAGTCGCAGTCCTTTTCAAAACAAACGTCCCTGTTGAGAAGACACCACCTCATTATTGTGTGTTCATTTATCCTTTTTATTTATTTATTTATTTGAATTTACCAAAAGATAACTGTGTCTAAATGTGGACACTCACAGACAGAGGACGCCAGGCCGAGAAACAGAAGGATCCTGATCATCTTCTCTCTGTCAGAATGAATCAGAGGAAGAACGTTTTAATAAATATATATTTTTTAAAAAGACAATAAAAATAAAAGTGAAATATTTCACATTTTTCACCAGCTTAAAAACCACTGAGTGATTTCCCCACACAGAGTGTACACAGACACCGTTTCTGTGCAGCTCACCAGCACGTGAATTAATGTACGTCTATGATCCAAACCATGATCATAATTCTGCGCATGTTTCAGCTACGAGATTTAAAATGGTCTGTTGACATCAGAGTGAAGTGTGTTTTCAGTATTACTCCAATAACATGTTTAGATGTTTTTAGGCTTAGTTTTCTACCTGTTCTTGCGTTTCTCCGTCTCTGGCAGCTGTCTCTACGAACCATGAGCTCCTCTCTACGAACACGGAAGAGCATGTAAAGTTTTCCTGTTGACTTTACTGGGTGGGCTAAAGTGACACTGTAATGCACCTGTATTACAATGACCTGTAAAAGGAAAAAAGAAAAGAAAAGCAAGTTTAGCTCATCAGACTGGACAGGATAAGGTGACCCTGAATCCTCTCTTAGTTATGGAGCAGTAGGCCTAGGCTGCCGTGGGATTCCCATGATGCATTGCATGTTTCTTCTTCAGTCACCTCTGTTTTGCTCACTGTGTTTATACACCTCCTGCATTTAATTATTAGTTATTATTAATCTCTTGGTGTCTTTTACAGCTTGTCAAATAGTCACGCAATAATAGTAATAGAGATACTATTATTATTATTATTATTGTTATTATTATAGCCTAAGCATTGGTAGCACTGTAGACACCACTGTGCCGCTGTTTTCTTCCTGTTGCGCACTTTCATAAAACCCCTTGTGGTGTTTCTTGTTTTGCATCACATGAGCAAACAAAAAGCTGCTTTCCTGTCTCTGTCCTGCTTCTTCTGTCATGGTAGCTATTTGCTTTTCTGACGCTGCTTGAAACTGATCATGGTTTGCCCGCATACCATAGGGTCTTTTTTTAAAAGGCGCCTGCATCAAAAGTAAACAACAAAAGCACACACGTTCACACAGGATGTTTTAAAGTCTACTTACTTGTTTGTAGGAGAGTGACCCGCAATCTGTCCACTTTGATTTAATAAGCTGAAGGAACAAACAACCGCCTGAATATTTCAGATAAAGAAGACGCTTCAGCTCACTGTTAAACCTGTCTATTCAGACACGTGACAAACACAAAGTGTCCAAACTGCTCATTCCAGTCACACCCTGCTTTACAGACTGTGACTAAACATTTACATTACAGTAAAACAGAGATGTCTTTTTTTTGGACCTGCTACTTTACTACCTACACTTAAAGACATTTTATAGATAAATAAATAAACCATGCACATAAAATAACAGGTGCATTGTTTAAATGAAAAAGGAACACAACAAAGCCTACTTGAGAATCAAATGCAAACTCTTGTCGCTTCCCCTCTCAGTAGATTTGTATTCAGTTGGCTTTACTTTCAAGCCACGAGAACATAAGATAACATATACTCAGCACTTCTCCTATCAGTGAGGTGAGGCATTAGTGGTAAGTGACCGCTCATGTCTTTGTTTATGTTTCATCTTTTCTTTCAGTTTTAGTTAAAGGTCAATAACTCCACTGTACCAGTGAACACAGCAGTAAAACTGGATTCGAGCAGCTGACAAACTGTTACGCACTTTATCAGCCTCTTAAGCCACCAAAGAAAAACATAAAGCAGATCCAATGAAGAGTAGATATAAATAAACTCATTGTGGTTTTATCAATGTAGAAACAAGAAAGCCTTCTCAAACATGAGAGCGCTTCTTGTTTTCAGTTTGCTTTAAAATGAAGCTTTGAATCAATAACTGTTCCAGGATATTTATGACACTGAACACACTCCACAATCTGAATTTCAATAAAAGTGACTTTGGGTGTATGCTTGTTGTTTTTTTTTATTAATGATCATGTCTTTAGTCTTACACTTAGTGTTGCTCAACTGAATGCAGGCATTTGACAAACTCAGCAAGCACTGGGCCGTGGCTGGATCTATTTTCCTGGAGCAGCCTGAAAGTTGTCTGCATACTTTAAAATGGCCCTATTTTCAAACTTACTCTAACATATATTTGTATACATTTGTATATAGGATAAATGATAAGGGTGAGTGCACAAATCCCTGTCGAGGAGCAGACCTGGTTGGACAGGACCCTATTTAGCTGGACTCTTTGGGTCCTGTTAACTAAAAAGTCAAGAATCACACCGACAAGATTTTTATTCATGTTCACAACATTTGACTACAACAAGTGGTTCACTAAGAAAACTCAGCTGACCTCCAGCTGAATACCTGATACCAGACCGTGACCCCACCATCGCAAACCTGCATCTAACCTGGCAGTAAAACTAAAACCAGTACCTGACTTTGTTGTGTCTCTAGATTCCCCAGCAAATGACTGAAGGCACAGAGAGGAGGGTAAAAGGTGTTCCAGCAAACTCAGAGTGATGACAATATCTCATCTTATATTTCATGTTGGGGTTCTTAAATTCACAGCATGGAGCAATTTTTATACACACAGACAGTGAAGGTCACACACTTGAAGCACACAACATAGATACTTGAGGAGTCGTCAGTCCCTTATACTGGTGCCTGAGGAGGCTGCAGTCATGTGTACTGTAAGCGCTGCTGTCACCAATTTGCTTTGAAGCTGTTGTGTAATTGCTGAAGCAAAATTCCTGTTGGTGTCTGTATGCATGACAAACTAGACCATGAATAGATGCTTTCTGTTTGTACTGATGGAAACTCTGAGACGGATACAACCTCAATTTCAGCTTCAAATAAACAATGTTTATTTAAACAACATCTATATTATATCTATATATAGATAGACAGATAGACTACAGTCAGTGTAGCAGAGGCAGGATTTGATACAAGAGAGCATTACAAGAGCTTGTAATGAAGCACTAGCTTCACTATTGAGCTGAGTTTTGGGTGGGGCGCTCAGTAATGACATTTCCACAGTGTTGAGCTTTCTAAGCTCAGATGTTTGGAAACACTGCTCCAAGGTGTGGTCGGGTCGAAACACACGTCATGTAAGCATGGCTAATTGCGGTATTGGGACTTCACTCAAGTTTCAACATGTGGTGTACCTGCTGCTTCCAGGCAGGTGAGGCACGGGGAATAACCTTTTCTTTTATGAACCAGAGGTTTTTTTTTTTTTTTTTGTTTTTTGTTTTTTTGTTTGTTTGTATCCACACATGTAAGGAATAAAACAATATCTGATCTCATTATTGTTTTTGCTGTGGATTGTAAAGATCAATACAGACTGTTCAATCCCTGAAACCCAGAGTGTAATTAAATAAATATTGGCACGGAGAGAGAGAGACATGTGCTCTGTGCTGTAAATTTATTAAATGATCTGAAAAGAAACTTTCAATGTCACAATAAAAGAGGCAGACATTTCTCAGTTCTATTTTTCTCTATTGTTCCTACTTTCAATAGAAAATGCTCTATAAAGTGTGTTGGGAAACCCAGCAGTACCACCTGGTGGTGAAGAAGTTAATTACAGTCACAAGACCTGTTGCCTTTCCAGCTCCGATTTAATTGCTGACTCTGCGGCTTACCGTACACTAGACATTTTCTTCTACCACACACACACACACACACACACCCCACGCATATACACCCCATGTCCAGCATCATTTCTATGAAGAATAAACTATTTAACCCTGACATCCCTTCTCCTGACCCTGATCCTCTAACAGGAAACTAAGTCCATGCTGATTCTGCTTCAGCCAGCTGCACTTAATGTTTGAGTTTCCTCCACATACGGCTCAGTCAGAAACTGAAGGACGATTCATCCTGCAAAAAAGCAAGAAAAAAATCCATTATTTGCACATGGTCTACTTCGTACTAACTCTCAAGAAAATATTAATATTATTATATTTTTTTATTATTCCAACTGTTGTAACGTGAAATCTCATACATGCAGGTTCAATCTGAATAAATCATGCCCATGTCACCAGATATGGCTTCCAGAGCAGTAATATACTACTACTAATAATAATAATAATAACAATAATGACGTTTCTTTATCCTACTTGAACAACCTCTGAATGTGTGAGGTTGAAAAGCTGTTGGTCAGTGTGAAATGGACTGTCGCGATTAAATCCGGGCGTGTTGCCGCTTGTTATAAATAGAAGCATCAAAAACATCCATTCAGTAGCAACAAGTATCAGCCAAGATGTTATAACCTGCAGGCGCCTCACCTGCTTGGAAGCAGCAGGTAAGCGAGGCCACCTGGCGAATTTGTGGTGGAGTGCACCAAAACCGCAATTAACCACAATCACGTGACCTGGGTGTTTCCAACTATACTTTGGAGCCGTATTTCCAAACACGACACAGTCTCATTGTTAGTACAGCTTAAGGGAATTTAACAGAGCAAAAACAAATCAAACCTAAGAGTAAAGTAAACTAAAAACACAAACAAGAAATTCAAAACTGCAAAATTGTCTAACACTAGAGACTAAATAAAAAAAATGAACTTTTTTTTTTTTTTGAATATATATATGAGTGCTTGTGTATAAATACACAAACCATACAAGTATGCTTTCAATTGTGTAATTTAAGTGATCTAGTAGCTCTGCTTTGGAAGTATATTTTATTGTTTGTTTTTATTGTATATATTATTGTTAATAATAAATTAATTAAAGCAACAAAACAACCTGAAGGAAAGAGCCGGCTCTTTTTGGTGAGTAAAGCCGAAAGAGCCGGTTCTCTAAAAAGAGTCGGAAATCCCATCACTACACATACTGTTTCCCAATTACGATGGAAATTTGAACGGCTGGTGTTCTGGGAATCCATCCTACCCGTTGTTTCTGAAATTAATTCATGAAACTAATTCAGTGCCAAACCATCCTACCTTTGTGAATGTGACCTACAAGCATACTTTAACAGCTAGAATTTAGTGGCAAATTGTCCTACCTTTGTGAATATGAGCTAGAAACACACTTTAACAGCTAAAATTAAGTGTCAAACCATGCTACCTTTGTGAATGTTACCTACAAGCATACTTTAACGGGTAAAATTAAGTGGCAAACCACCCTGGCTTTAAGAATATAAGCTACAAGCATACTCTGATGGGCAACGTTAAGTGGCAAACCGTCATACCTACTTATATTTGTGCTGGAATTCCTCTGTGACTGCAGAAATGTGCATAAACTACTTACGGTAGGACGTTTTGCCAACGTAGAAGGTTTGTCAGAACACCGGTTTGATCAGCCAGATCTGTTATTTGTCTCACGCACATTAGACAAACATTGTGGGTGTGGATCTTTTCCTAGTGCCCTTGAAAACAGCTGAATCGTAATAGATCACGTCAGTCCCGACCATTCCGCTTGATGCCCAAACAACACTGACAAAGGCAACCTGAACTCTTCCTTGTGTTAATAACAACAGTTAACCCTTTCACCTATACAGGAATACAAGCACATGGATAAATCAGATGTACACGAGGGCACGCGTTGTCTTCCCCGATGTGTAAAAACTGTCTTAAAGTTGCCTCTCCAGCGTCACCGAAAAAAGATCATAAAAAATAAACTTTTAGCTCATGTATCTGTTATACAAAATAAGCTTAACAGTGAGGTTGGACAAAAATGAATTGAATTTGTGATATCCAAATAACCGGAATATCAAGAAAAGCGGAGGAAAAAAAAGAGGAAAAAAGAAATAAAAACTCAGTCGAATTAGTTAAGAATGACTTGATTGGTCGATGGATGGCAACGTTTATAGAGGGCGGGGCTTCACTGCCCCGGGCTCACTGAAGACGACAGCGGTATATCTGAGAGAGGAAATCATAGGAGCACGGAGTTCGTTTTTGTGCTACATTTGTGTGTTTCCTTTTTTCATGTGTGAGGATGTAGCTCCGTGCTTCACTCGCTCAGCAGCGCCTGAGTTTTATTCCCACGGTGCCCTGTCCACAGTCATCGCAGGGTAAGCGGGTAAGCGCTTTTTCTCAGTGATTTCTTGGTCATTTTCACCTGCAGTGTCTTGTACTTCTGCTCTGAAGGATGCTGTCTTTTCATTCATTCATTAAACGGTTGGATCGTCTCAGTAAGGAGAGAAAAAAAGGACTTACATCGATTGGCTTGGTGAGGAAAGGATGTGCAACAGGTTTGGATTGAGGATAGAGGTGGAAATGTGCCTGCGAGTGAAGGTGGTGTGTTGAAGAGGTTGGATGGGGTACTTTGAGGGGAATGAAGAAAAATGAGAGAGAGGTGGGGGAGGAGTGATGGATGACGGTTGGTGATCCAGGAAATGCAAAGTGTTAATAAAGAGGAAGTGAGAGCAGCTGTGAAGGGGATGGAGAGTGGAAGTGCATGTGGCCCAGATGGCAAACCTGTGCAGGTGTGATATCTGGCAGAGAGAGAGAGAGAGAAAGAGAGAGAGCAGTGGAGTTTTTGAATTGACTGTTGAACACAATCATGGAACAAATGTGTTGGTGCTGATTTTCCAAGAGCAAGGGTGATGTGCAGAGCCCAAGTAAGTACAGGTGGCTCAAGCTGATGAGCCACACCGTGAAGATATGGGAAAAAGTTGTTGATGATCAGTGAGCAGCAGGCTTCATGCCAAGAAAGAGCTTCTTGTATGCAGTGATGATGAAGAGGCTGACAGATGAGGTCAGGCAATAGTGTCCGTGGACTGTAATGTTTGCAGATCACATATAGTGATTTGTAGTGAGAGTAGAGAGCAGGTGGAAGAAGCCTGGAGAGGTGGAGGGATGCTCTGGCTAGAAGTTGAAAGAAAGCCAGTAGAAGTAAGTCAGAGTACGTGTGTGTGAATGAGAAGGAGGCGGGTGTAACAGTGAAGGCAGATGAGTTTTAAATACCATCCAAAGCGAAAGACAAGAGAAGCGAGGAAGTGCGTGCAGGAAGGGTGGAGTGGGTGGAGACGAGTGTCAGAGGTGATTTGTGGGAGAAGGACCGCAGCTAGAGTGAAAAGACATTTTTCTTTTCCCCAAATAAATATGTTGTTCTCCCAGCAGCTGTATTCAATAATCGGAGTCAACAAGACCAAAGAAGGAAATGTGCCTTTAGTACAGTAGATGAAACATTTCATTCACTTCCTGTTTCCTAAAACTGTACGCGTTGCATTAAAAAGCACACTGCCATTACCCTTTTGTGTCGACACCAAGATGTGAAGCAAGAACGGGAATAAACTTTAGTAATAATGTGGTTTACAAATTTGCAATAACAATCATGCAGTGAGAAAAATTGTCTTTTGTTTATGTATATGCATCTGTTATCCTTTAATATTAGAGGAAAAAAATACTAATCTGTTTAAGAACTGAGAGGAATCCAGTGTGAGGGGAGGGGAGGAGGGGGCATGCAAACTCCACAGAGAAAGAGCGAGCAACTGTTTTTCAGTTGTTATGGTTTTAAAAATAATTTAGAAGCAGAAATAAAAGAAAAGTCTAAGGTTCTGCTGCTAAAATATAACTTTGGATTTCTACAGAGTCAAACTAAAGCTTTGGCAGCAGGCTGCTGCTGCTGCTGCTTTCATTTCATTTGCCTGTCAAATCAACACAGAGAGGCCTGATGAACTCATGTCTGTGTTATTGATGAGAATTATTAGTTATTATTAATCTCTTGGTGTCTTTTACAGCTTGTCAAATAGTCGCAGCAGATGGCCGCCCCTCCCTGAGCCTGTTTCTGCTGGAGGTTTCTTCCTGTTAAAAGGGAGTTTTTCCTTCCCACTGTTGCCAAAACACTTGCTCATAGGAGGTCATATGATTGTTATGCTTATGCTTACTTTGTAGCATAAGGCAGGTGCCTTATGCTACAAAGTGAGTCTGTCTCACCCAGGGTGTCTTCCCCTTATCTGCATTAACACTGCCCGCTAGAATAAATGGGCCCTGATTTAGGGATAAGCTGTTTTCTAGTTTGGGCTACCCTTACCCCCTTCCTGATGTCATCCTCCCACTGTACCTGTCAGCGGATGTAACTCACTGTGTTACGGCCTAATGATGATTTTTGAATTGGTTACCTCTGACACATAAGTCCCAGCTTTCCCAATCCTCATCACAGCTAAGTTTTGCTTATAATTTAAATATATATTTTTTAAGCATAAAAGTTATTCACTCATCACACGAGGGCCTCCGTGATGACGTGATCACTTTGAAATGGGACCAACGCACTGAACGAAGAAAAGAGAAAAGACAGTATCGATTGCACCACATTCATATCGATCCGACACCAATACCAGTGTCGACATGGATACTATTAATATTAATATTTCGATCTATCTGCCAATCCCTACTATGTACTGGGCGCGGACTAAGGCCATAGTAACTGTTTCTCCCAGAGGCTGAAGGGAATGATGCTTAGTGTTGCACAGCTGTGGTGAGTGACATTATAATAGCTCTGTGGCTGTTTGAGTCTCTATGAACCTGAGAAGCCAAAGCTAGAAAGTGTTGATATATTTTTACTTTTCCAAACCTACCTCAAGTGCTTTGATTTGATGACTTTTTTTTGTAATAATCTTTGTCCTGGATTTTTTTTTTTTAAGTTGATGCTAACATGTTACTTTAACAAGAAGGACCTGAAGCACACACCGAAGTCGAGCTATATTTATTTGCAGCGTTTGCTACCTTTGTTGCTTCACACACCAATCCTGTCAGGTTCTGTTAACCTACTGAAATACAGAATGAATGACCAAGTGATGATAAACAGCTATGTGGGTCAGCCTCCCCTGAAACCACACCCTGAACCTGCTGCTCCACCCCATCCCTGCAGCTGAGTCATAAGCCACACCCGTCATGGTTGCATAAGCAGGATTCTGACTTCTACTGAAGTAAAAAGACTAAATATTTTTTTCAGCACTTGGTGACCGAGTTAACGTTACTTCTAACAAGATCATGAACAGGATCACATGTTGTAATGAGTGAATGAAGTCAGACTAGATTTTCCTTCTTCTAGCTGTACTGACTGACCTTTGACCTCATGTGTTGATGACTCTTCACCTCTGTCTCCTCTCACAGGGAGAAGATGATATGCAGGATCCTGCTGCTCATCATCCTCACCTCATGTGTCTCTGGTTAGTTTACAGCTTCACTTTATGAACTCCAAATAAAGCTCAACAACAGATTTGTTCCAGTTCTCAGTGTGTCTGCTCCTCTCTTTCCCTCTCTGTCTCCTCAACAGGATCATTTGTAGTCAATGTGACACAGACCTCCTATCAGGCAGAGGAGAACCACAACATCACACTGGAGTGGACGTTCACCACCAAACCTGACAACTCCACAAACTCTGTTTCCATCATCTGTCAACAGATGACTAATTATGAAACCTCAGGCTTCTATCATGTGTCCAGTGGTGTTGAGGTGTCAGAGTCTCAGGATGCAAAGTTTTCAGGACGAGTCCAGAGTGACAAAGACGCCCTCAGAGAAGGACGAATCAGACTTCAACTGTCCAGACTCAGGACTGATGACTCGGGTCTGTACCTGTGTGAGGTGAAAACCGAGTATGATTATGGCTTTGACTACTGTCGACTCAGCATACGTGGTAAGAAGATTAAAGCAGTACGAATTACTCCATTTTGACATTCAGAAACCAACAAAGAATATTTGTTTTCCTAAAACAAATAATACAATCTGTTTTTATTCTAAATATACATTCGAATAACACTTCTTTAAAAATAGCATAAATATATAAAAGCAGTACAAATAGTTTTTATAAAGATTTAAAATTAGATGAAGTTCCTCCTGCCTGTGCTTTAAAGATCGAAGTAATGTAAATGTTCAAAGCATAAAGTCTGCAAATAGCTGTATTTTTTTTCTATCCGAAGGATACTGTGTCTGCATGTCAGAACCTTGAAAGGTTTTTTTTTTTGCCTTTTCAAAGCTGGACAAAAGAGTAGAAAAGGCAATTTCCAATGTTCAAGGCACAGGTGTCGAACTCCAGGCCTCGAGTGCCGGTGTCCTGCAGGTTTTAGATGCGTCTTTGATCCAACACAGCTGATTTAAATGGCTAAATTACCTCCCCAACATGCCTTATAATTCTCCAGAGTCCTGGTAATGAAGTAATCACTTGATTCAGGTGTGTTGACCCATGGTGTTATCTAAAACCTGCAGGACACCGGCCCTTGAGTTTCACTCCCCAGGTTAACGGGGTTATATGTCACTGTACTGATATACAGTTGACTTGTTGGTTCCCTACCAATTCTGCAATATAAGAGAGCAGCAGGGCCTGTCAGTAATCTAATTGTTCATCGAGTTCTTTGTGCTCCAGTTGTTATCAAAGTTTTTTGTTGTTTCTTTCTTTATGATGTTTTCAGAACAGGAACTGCTAACAGCTACCAATGATATTAAAATATTCTCTCTTCATTTTTCTCTCCTTTGCAGCAGCTGCTGTTCGTTCCAAACCTCAGGGATCAACTTTGAGTCCATCAGCACACACCTGGATGCAAAGGACGGTCCTCTACACTGCACTGGGATTCGAACTGGCAGCTTTACTTGGCTTTGCAGTTTTACTGGTTAATCGCTTCTGTGCCTTAAGATGTCGTACTCGGCTGAGAAGATACCAAAATTTCATTTAAATGTTTAACAGGAGCTTTGTGGTGTCGTTTTGCACCAAGAGAAACTAAAAGCAGGACTTGGAGGCAGAAAACCTGAGGTTCAAGAATCCAAGACTGTGTAATGTATGTTTGAAGTATCAGAAAGCCTCATTGTGATATGAAGTGCATATTATGTGCTCATGTATCACTGCAGAAAGGATGATGGGGTAGGTTATGCTCCCATGTGTGTCCTGTTTATTATTTCTAAGCTGGACGCTCATCCTGCCACCAAATGGGAACTTTAAAAAAAAAACAAAAACAAACTTTTGCTCTCTTCAGTTTGTACGGCCTTTAATCCACCAGAGGATTTAGCCTATAAATGTGCCGTTTTCCTATCAGCTGTATTCAGTGGTTAAACTTTAACAAGTGCCTGGACTCAACAAGACCAAAGAAGGAAATGTGCTGTTATTT
The DNA here is from genome assembly GCF_000239375.1 of Pundamilia nyererei. Lineage (NCBI taxonomy): Eukaryota > Metazoa > Chordata > Actinopteri > Cichliformes > Cichlidae > Pundamilia > Pundamilia nyererei. Next base: position 9,845 of record NW_005188178.1, on the reverse strand, counting down.
AATCCTGATAGTAGGGACTGGACTTTGTTACGGCAGATAACACGCTTCATTTGCTTCCCGTTTCCTCAACGTGTATGTGTTCCTTTAAGGAGCACACTGTCACGACCCTTGTTTTTACAAACAGCAATAAACTTTATTAATAACAGAGTTTACAAGATTTGCAATAACAAACATGCAGTGAGAAAATAGTCCTTTCTTTATGCATATACAAGAGTTAGGCTTTGTTATTAGACTTTGATACATGCATATTCCATAAAGAAGGGTCTCAGGTGAGCAGATGGTTCAGTGTTTCATTGCTTATGGTTTTAAAAATACTTTAGAAGCAGAAATAAAAAAGTGTAAAATTCTGCTGCAGGTTTCTGTTCCTAAAATGTAACTTATGGTTTCAACAAACTCAAACTAAAGCTGTGGCAGCAGGCGGCTGCTGCTGCTGCTTTTATTTCATTTCTCTCTCAAATCAACACACACAGGCTGATGAACTCGATTTCTTTGAGCTGGAGTTCGTGAACTGGAGGAATTTCATGTCTCATGCCCGATGCTTTCTTCTTCTTTTAAATCCAGTCTAAACTTTGAACCACACTCAGATTTCAAGATGCTGCCTGCAGGACACAAATCATGTCTGGAAATTCTGAGGTCAATATGAGACGTTGTTCCTGCATGAAGATACAACATACAGTTCTTTATGCATTATGGAGGAGGAGCATAACAGCAACAAGAATTTCATCAAAATGATTTAGGCATGGATAGATTTGTTTTTATAGGGAAAGAAAAATATCCATGAAAATAAGTATTTTCCTCCACTTATGGAACTAAGTGAAATTCACCCTCTTGGCCAGATGATGGTGCTATAAGCTCACTGTATCCAATCAAATATATTATTATTATTATTATTAGTAGTAGTAGTAGTATTAATAATAACTTTATTATTATTTTATGGCACTTATTGCAAACTGCTTCAGTAAAACACCCTAAACAACACAATAAATATCAAACAAAATAAAAAAGCAACACTAACCAAACCATATCCATGTCAGTTAGGACATGCAAGAATTCCTTGATCTCTAAAAACAAGTTTAAAATTAACATTACTTAAAACAGTAATATGGGGGTTAAATGAGAATGTCAAAGATGTAATGACATTTATAATAAAACAGTAAATGTTTGATCATTGTTTCATTCTTTACACATCGGGGGAAACAGCTGTAGTTGGGGCAGCTGTGGCTACAACTGTAGCTTGCCTCCACCAGTGTGTGAATGTGAGAGTGAATGAATAGTGGAATTGTACAGCGCTTTGAGGTTCTCGAATATAGAAATGCAATCCATCATTATTATTATTAGTTATGTAACAGTCAAACCAAGTGTGGCACAAACATAATGAAACAGAAAAACTACTGTTTTCTGTTTTAGATCATAAACTGCTGTCTGACATTTCAAACAGATGTTATTGGGAGAGAGGTTCATGTCTATATGTATATCTGAAATGATGTGTCCTCATAGGAAGCGGGTCCTTCAGAAAAAGTCTTCTTAGTCCTGATGGGTTGTGTCTCTAAGGCACTCCCTGCTGGGTTTTGTGGCTTTTTCTCCTTTCCAATAATCACAGAAACTACAGCAGCTACTCCCAGCCCCAGACCAACGTACAAGCTCATGCTTGACAGTGTCAGTCTCTGACGTTGATCAGCTGCTGTTGTAAAAAACACAGAGACGTGTTGCCATTAAAAATATATTATGCATCTGTTATGAAAAGCAGTAATGCCCTTATTATCCTCAGTGGTGAAATCATATTTAAAGAAGAAAAAAAGAAAATAATACAAATACTCCTTAGTAATTTACCTGTGACGCTGAGGCGACAGCTCTCATAACCAGCACCATGATCAGTGTTCACCTCACACAGGTACAGACCCGAGTCATCGAGTCTGGACAGTTGAAGATGCTGACACCTCAACACCATTGGACACATGATAGAAGCCAAAGGTTTTAAAATTAGTCTTGTGTTGACACCTGATGGAAACAGAGTTTGTGGATCTGTCAGGTTTGGTGGTGAACGTCCACTCCAGTGTGATGTTGTGGTTCTCCTCTGCCTGATAGCAGGTCTGTGTCACATTGACTACAAATGATCCTGTTGAGGAGACAGAGAGGGACAGAGAGGAGCAGACACACTGAGAACTAGAACAAATTTGATACGCTTATACTGTAATTTTAAGTACAGCATAATTCGCTTTAAGTAATTTCATGTGGAAAAACAGTATTTTCTATTGATCTGTTTGCTGTTTCATTCATTATGTTGAAGGATGTTCTGCTGTCATTTAATGTCATTCTGTCAGTATGACAGAATTAAAAAATAAACTTCAAATTTCCTACTAAATGTAGTGTTACTGAGGGAAACAAGAAACAATCCTGCAGTGTTAAAATAGATATAAGCAATTTTTTGTAATATAGTCAATGCAATGAAAAAAAAAAACTGGACTGAGTTGCCAGCTATGGTTATTAGTCATCATTCGGATACTTGACACTTTTTAGATCATACTTCACTTTCACAAAACAGACATTTTTCATTTGTGGACCCTCTGTTTCAGAAACACAACCTCCTCCGGTACACTCTCAGGGATACAACTGGACATTGAGTCACACTGACTCATCCAATCATAACTGGAATAATTCAATTCAATTCAAGTTGTTTTATTTAAATGCCGCCAAATCACAAGAACAGTCACCTCAAGGCGCTTTATATTGTACAGTAGATCGTACAGTAATACATACAGAGAAAAACCCAACAATCATATGACCCCCTATGAGCAGCACTTTGGTAACAGAAGGAAAAACTCCCTTTTAACAGGAAGAAACCTCCAGCAGAACCAGGCTCAGGGAGGGGCGGGGCCATCTGCTGTGATTGGTTGGGGTGAGAGAAGGAAGACAGGATAAAGACATGCTGTGGAAGAGAGACAGAGGTTAATAACAGATATGATTCAGTGCAGAGAGGTCTGTTAATACATAGTGAGTGAGAAAGGTGACTGAAGAAGAAATACTCAATGCATCATGGGAATCCCCAGCAGCCTACATCTATTGCACAGCATGGGGTATTTTACTTGAACAAATTTCTAGGGTTTAGCTGAATTGATGCTGATTCCATACTAGTGTTGCGCTGCAGGATTGAAAGAGACAGTATACAATAAGTGGAGATAAAGCACTGATACATAATCTAAAACAAATTCCCATAAAACTTCAGCAAAACCGTAATGTCACACTTTCATGTAATGCAGTAAATCTTTCACAGTTGGACACAGAGTTATCAGTGTCAGTATAATGTTGTTTTCCACAGACATTAAACAGTTTGAAAGACTTCAACCCAGGCCCCTACACAGATGGGTGTTAGCGTGCAGTGCACAGACTGCTGACTCAACCAGGTCAGCTGTCCTGGCACCTGCTGTGTAAATCATCTGTCCTGAATTCTCCTTCAGCAAAAATTAAAATGCAAAACAGCACTGAATTGCCATACCACTATCATGACGTGGCTGTAATAGTCAAATGAAAATGATAAAAGCAGTAAAACAGAGGGAGTTACAGAAACTGGTCAGCTTCTCTGCTTTTTAATCTTTAATCTTTTTCTTATTTTAAAACGTGCTGTTTAGCAGTTCACAATGTCAGTTTACACCACTTATCAAAAAAACGTCAAATATACTTTTATGCCTGTGGTGGGGCGTGGTCTGCGCTGCTGCTGCAGGGGAGGTGGATGCAACTGCACGGCATCTGCAATCATGCCTCGCCGACATAAAAAGTCTGCACTGGGTCCTGGTTATTGTTGCTGTTGGTGTTTGTGCTCCAGCTGTGTGGAAATGACAACCGCTGATGAAAGCAAGTCAGTAAAGATGCTGAAAAGCACGGAAACGTCATTGGGTCTGCCGTGGTTCCTTTACAATGCCACAGTCTGAAGAGCTGTACAGAGACTAAAGAGAGTCAGAAGCACTGGATACTTTATGTTAACAAACAGCATTGTCAGGGCTACACATGCAAGAAGTGGTCTTACTTTGCTCAAATTCAGGCAAACAGCTTGATGCCTTGAACCTGCTGGTTCATGTTTTGCGCCTGTTTTAAGATATTTCAGAACTTTTATTTGATATCAGATGAATCATTCCAAGAAAGCAGAGTTTAAAATTGGTAAAAAAAACCCCAAAAACAAATCTAATAAATTTGATAAACTGCCTATCTTTAATTCATGGTGTTTAATTCTTTGTTGAATATTTTTGACTTGTTGTGCTTCAATAGTTAGCAGCGTTGCATTTCCATGTAGCCTTTGCATGCTATTCCAGAGGAGTCTGTTCAGTGACAGGTTGCTTCTCCCAAAGACAAGAACCAACAGACTTATAAACTCCTTTGTCCCACACGCCATCAAACTGTTTAACTCCTCTCTGGAGGGGAGTGGGAGGGGAAACAGGAGGACAAAGGAGTGGGGGACAACTAAGCTGTAGTGCCTTTTCACTGTGCAATACTTTTTGTTAATATCCAACAGTGCAGTAGACTTCAATACTTGAAATGTGCAATTCCTTTGTATTCTAATTCCTATTTATTCTATTTATCCCTTTTGTATTCTCTGTATTTATATATGTGTATATATGGTATTCTGCTCACATTCTGTAACTTCTGTTGGTGCTGTGCTATTTGGAAACCGAATTTCCCAGAGGAACCTAACCGAGGGATTAATAAAGTTTTATCTAATCTAATCTATCTAACCTCTCTATTCCTATGCTTGCATGAGTGTTCTTTCAATGTTAGAGCCACTGCTAATCCATAAATGGTTGTAGGTGTGGGGGTGAATGATTTCCTATCTCTCGGTTGCTAGTGAGCTGTGCAGGATGTGCTCTGTTTTAGTTAGCCATTGTTGTGGAAGTTTTCCATTAAACAAAGCCTGCAGACGAGCGGTGAGCGGTAGCTAACATTCTTCAATCAAAAACAAAGAACAGACAAACCAAGCTTGTGGAGAGCCTACATGACCGCGGGGCAGACGGTCAGCAGAGTCTCTCTGAGCCTAGCATGGCTCTCAGTTAAATACCTTCTCCAGGAACAAAAGGCAGTACACAGCTGTTTCACACCTTAAGGTTCACACTCCCTTGCTACCGCCCAGAGTCCTCAAAGAGAGAAAAGATTCTTCCTGTGGAGCTGTCTGCTTCCCCCCAACATCCTTACTACACCCCCACCATCTGTCTAACTGCATGAGTGTGAGACATGTTAGAATCCAGTGGCACCAAGGCATCATACAATAAAATAATGTGATTAATACATAAGTAAAAGAAATTCCTATACACCATCACAGATAATATAAAACAAAACTGTGACATTGTGCTGCACTAAAGTCAACAAATACTTGTGAGAGCTGTGAAGTATAATCTCAGGCTTAAGGGTGCACAGTTTCACCTAGTAGTTTTTTCCCTTCTGACTCATCTGCAGATAATGTCATAGACAGATGATTTTATTATGGTCTTCTCTCTCTGGTAAATCTTTGTTTATGAGTGCAGACAGTTAGCTTAACCCTTTAACCCCTTAACAAAAACAAAATTGAAGTAATAGTCTTTGGCGCCAAAGAAAAATGATTACAGGTCACCAGAGAACTTCAATCTATACATCTAAAAACCACAAACCAGGCGAGAAATTTGGGTGTAGTGATGGATGCAGACCTAAACTTAGAAAAACACATTAAGACAATAACAAAGTCAGCTTACTATCACCTCAAGAATATATCAAGGATAAAAGATCTGATGTCTCAACAGGACCTGGAAAAACTAGTCCATGCGTTCATCTTTAGTAGGCTTGATTACTGTAACAGCATCTTTACAGGTCTACCTAAAAAATCAGTCAGACAACTACAGCTCATTCAGAACTCTGCTGCTCGAGTACTCATTAAGACCAAAAAAGTGGACCACATCAGTCCAGCTCTGAGGTCTTTACACTGGCTGCCTGTCCGTCAGAGGATAGACTTTAAAGTTCTGATGCTGGTCTATAAAGCTCTGAATGGTTTAGGACCAAAATACATCAGTGACCTCCTGACCCAGTATGAACCTTCCAGATCCCTCAGGTCATCTGGATCCAGTCTTTTATCAGTTCCCAGAGTCAGAACCAGACACGGAGAAGCTGCATTCAGCTTTTATGCTCCTTATATCTGGAACAAACTCCCAGAAAGCCTCAGATCAGCTGAAACACTCAGTTTATTTAAATCCAGGTTGAAGACTCACCTGTTCTCAGCTGCATTTGAATAAAGCACCAAATCCACACTTTTAAGCTTAAATTTCAAAGCTAACATTTTAACTACTGATTTGATCTATTTTGATTTTATATACTGTTTTGTTTGTTTGTTTGTTTGTTTGTTAATTAGTTAGTTTGTTTGTTTGCTTGTTTTAATCAATTTTAAATCATGCTTTTTATTTGTTTTTGCTTCTAATGTCTCTGTAAAGCACTTTGAATCACCTTGTTGTTGAATTGTGCTATACAAATAAACTTGCCTTGTCTTGCCTTTAACTACCCCACCAAGAAAAAAGCAATGGAAAACGTCTTATGTGCTCGACCACTTGGTTGTTAATGGTTTAAGGAGTGGATATTTTCCAGAGACTTCAGCTGTGACTCCGGGCAGACGAAGTCTGACTCTTCTTCCCCCCAGAGTGTCTCTGTCACACTGAACCCATCCTGCAGACTGTGTGTAGGGAGTCCTCAACACCTTTTATCATTTTATATAAAATTTTATCCAACTGGTAAAAACTAATCCCGTTGATGAGAGAGATATCCGTTTGGATCCGACTGTCCAAACTGATGTTAATGGTCTCCTCCTCCTCTGCCTTTTCGATGTTTGAAATCCGTTTGACAACAAACCTCCCTGTTGAGGAAATGAAGAAAGAACTGTCACAATTAAAGCTGAGAGTCTGGAGTTCTCTGTTATGTGTACCTTATCTGCACCATGTTTTCTTGCTGATTACAAGTAAGTTGTAGGTGTAAAGTTTTTATAATGTGTTATGAACTCTCAGGAAAAGGAAGCGATGCTTCAGTTTACTGCATAGATAACATGAATATGGGTAATAATGACAGTTTAAACATGAATACAGTTCGTTCTGTATCAAGTAAAGGTAGTTGAAACTAGAAGGAGTTTCTCGTCCTCCCAGTTAATAAGTCATGACCAAAGGGCGTGTGTTGATAGCTGTGTATACTGAACACATTTCTGTATTTAGGGAGATAAGAATAATTTGATATCTCTAATTCACAGCCTTCTTGCTGTCAGAAATTGGTGCTAACACACAAAAAAGTGCAGATTTCCTTCACACATTTAATCTTCAGTGATATATTTTTCTTTTCTTTTGTAATAGCAACTCAATTAAACACGGATATACTTTGGCTACAGATTATTTAAAGTGCTTCAGGATCTATACCCACTCAAATCATCTGTGTTGATCCAAATGTAATTTCTAAAGATAAACAGATGGAGACTCTGACTATGGTAGAATGTAAACTGCAGCTTCTTTGTAGAAGTGTTTCTAGAAGCTCTGAAGACCTAAAGGAAGCCAAATGAACAATATTGCATTTCTTATTGTGCACCTAAACTATTACAGAACTGTTATTAACTGTACAAACATGAAACACAAACAGTTTAAACCTAATTTCACCTGCATCATTTAAAGTATCTGAAAGGACTGTGAACAATACTTGACATTTTTTTTCTGTAAGTTGAAGATGGAAAAATAAATGCTGACATTTGAAATCGAGATGTAGTCTGAGTTATAGATTATGAAAATATCATTGCAGTAAACTCACCTGTAAATCAATCCCTTTACAAAAGTGAACCAGAAGAGTTAATGCATTTCTAGTGTAATGCATTAACTTATCCTAACCTCATTTAAAAAAATTCCACATCCTTACCTGTTGGTAAACTGCTGAATGTGCAGAGATGATAACATAGTGTTCACTCTATGTTAAAAATGAAACCACAGAGACTGATGCCAAAATGCCTATCTGTGAGCAGCCAGCTACTTGTTTATGTATACAGCATAAAACGTAACACTGCATATCAACTTGGTGTCTTTGGGCAGTTTGGGCAGACTGAAGATGCATAACAGAGCTGGAGGTTGTTTTTGGAAACAGATACCAACTCAAAGAAGAGGATGCAGCAGGAGTATGTATCTCTCCAGTTGTTTTATCTTAGTATTTATATTTTTAAGTGCAAAAAAAGAACAGCAGATTTATAGTAGGGATTTCTTGGCAGGGAACCTTACTTTGTCTCAGTGGAAAACCTTTGGTCAGATGTAACTGAATTTTCATGTGGTGTTCTGCAAGGATCTGTTTTAAGACCTTTGTTATTCTTATTATAGATCTTGTAATTACACCTTATTATTAGTAGTTTTAAATTATTTTCCTATTATCTGTATGTAGCACTTTAAACCTTGTGAACTGGATAAACTATCCATTCTAATGGATTGTCTTAAGGCAATTAATAGCTGGATGGCAAACTATTTTCTGCAGCTTAATGCAGACAGCACTGAGTGTTTAATATTTCCAGCAGAGAGCAATAAGCCCTAAATGAGACAATACCTGGGTTCTTTCTCATTCACAGTAAAAGCTCACTAACTCATCTAATTCCAGTATAATAAACTGGACTATTTATCTATTTATCCAGTTATTATTTGCCACAGGGCCCAAATTAAGTATCACAGTCATTAAAAAAATAAAAGGAAGAAAAAAGAGACTTAGATGTTCTTGCTGCTTTCATAATATTGATGGGAACTTCCCAGACTGAAATTTGTCAGAATATTGGAGACATTACCAGATCTAACTGAGAAATTTAGCAAGAATAATTTCTTAAGAAACTGTAACAGGTAGAACAGTCTCGGGGTACACTAACTTACACATTCATCCATGCATCCACCTTTTACTGTTATCTGTGTTCATGTTGTGGGCCCAAAACTCTATGTGGGGAAACTCAGACCTCCGTCAGCCCAACAATCTTTGTGCTCATCCATGGGGACACCCGAGCTGTTCCTAAGCCTAATGTCAGCAATAAGCCATGGGTCTGCCCCGGAGCCTCTTAGTGGTAGGAAATGCCGAAACACTTCACCTAGAAACCTTAGAAGCGTCCAGGAGGCATCCTAATTAGATGCCCGAACTACCTCAACTGCCTCCTTTCAATGTGTAGGATTAGCAACTCTACTCTGAGTCCCTCTTGAATTACTGACCTCCCCATATCTTTGAGGGAGAGCCAAGCCACTCTTTGAATGAACTCACTTCCCCTGCTTCACAAGAAATGGGATGCAGTAGCAATAGGTCTTATAGAGTTATTATACCAAATTTAAAACATTTAGTTCAATTCATGATCCGTATATAAAGAAGAGGTAAGGAGAGTGGTACAACAGCGAGTCTCTACAGTCATCTATAAATCGTTTGTAAACATTGAGTCCTAGTTTAGGGATGTATTTCAGCCAGTCAAAATTGATGCAATTATGAATGCCGATTCAGATACGTTCAGATTTTGTACACTATGAAATAAAATCTGGAAAAAAATCAGACTGGCAGCTTCTTTAGCCTTAAAAGTACAGCTCGATAGAAATGCATACATTGCACACAGTCAGTCATGGCTAGACCTCTCCAGAGGATCTCAAACTTGTTGAAGCAGTGTGGGATCATCCTGACAGAAAACAGAAGGCAACCAGCATCAGAAGAAGAGCTTTCACTGTAAAAATCACGATCATGAACAGGATCAGATGTTGTAATGACTGAATGAAGTCAGACTGTAGATTTTCCTTCTTCTAGCTGTACTGACTGACCTTTGACCTCATGTGTTGATGACTCTTCACCTCTGTCTCCTCTCACAGGGAGAAGAT
>NW_005188177.1:62813-63943 GCF_000239375.1 Pundamilia nyererei | reverse complement strand
CTCTCTGGTGTTCAGGAAGTTCTCTCTCTAGGGTCTCATGTAACAGAGGGAAGTCGTACAGGTGGAGCTCAAAGCTGGACACCAGGAAGACCTGCGGTGACTCGATGCCTAAATCTCTGAGTCCTGCGTCACAGAAGAAACACGGTGTGAAGATTAAATGAGAAATGCAGACTAACACATCTGACTGTAGATTTCTTTGTGCGCTGCATCCTGGTGTAACTTCTGGTAATCTTTGGAGAAACTGTCTCAGTAATTGATGCCACGGCCTGCTTACACCAACACATCCTTTCACCCCTCAGCTGTGAAAGGCTGATAGCGGATTGTCGTCATCTCGGCGAGAACGACGTGACGTTGGATTTTCAGATGGACACCATAGACGCATCTAGTAAAAACCTCAGACGAGTACAAATCTCAGTGACCTTAACCTCAAGCTGAAGGTCGGAGGTCAACCTTTCTAAAAGTCTTGTAAAGATGATAACACAAGAAGGAAGTCAGCTGGGACTTTCATATTTATTCCATAGGTGCATCTACTCAGAGGCTGCAGGGTCACCAGTGATGTTTTTGTGAAACATCTTGCAAAACTAACTAAAATATAAGACTTGTGTTACTCAAAGGTTGCATGAAAATACAGTTTAGTCATTAGTATGCAGAACTGTGGTGACGTTTACAGTGATGCACTATTGTGGACTGGTGCAGAGCAGCTGTGGTGTTCATGGTCAGTGTTAGGGGGAGGATTAGATTAGATTTATTCATCTACATCTTGCTTTTATAGTAATTAAACTGTCTACATGGGAGAAATGAACCATATAGCATGTGAAATATGTGCTTATATATTGTTGTATTCAGTTAGCTCCATTGTAAGAGCAATCTTATTGCAGCAAGTTATTATGTGATTATTGCTGTGATCCTTCTGTTCATGCTGCATCACTACACCTGATCGGTGTTGGGAAGGTTCTTTAAAAATGATTACAGATTACAGATTACATGCCTCAAAATGTATTTGTAATGTAATCCGTGACATTACTCAATGAGAGTAATGTATTCTGAATACTCTGGATTACTTAATATATTATCAGGCTTTTTACAACTACATGAATGTCCTATTGCTGTGTGATTTATTACTATTACTG
>NW_005188177.1:56514-61479 GCF_000239375.1 Pundamilia nyererei | reverse complement strand
AAACCTCAAATATCTGCTCAGTTTATCAAGACACCGCATATTTTCAAAAGCGCTCCGACGTTTTCGGAGACGTCTGTTACCCACTAGCTCGATAGTTAGCCGGGGGCTAGGCTCACTAGCGCCGTGAGAACACCGGACTCCCGGGAAATCGTTTTCAAACCCACCGCCGTCTTTTGCTACTCAGGTTAAACATGATATATAAGTCACTTAGATAACTTAAAAATGTTATTGTTTGGCTTTTTTTTTGTATTTTATTTGTTCCTGAGTAAATCGGTTTGGCTGAGATTAAAGTTATAGTTTTTACACAGCTGAATAAACGTCAAGCAGACAGCTGATTATCAGAAGTGTGAGATGCTGGAGAATATACTGCGGTGTCCTGTTATATTTTAGATAGCAAGGAGTTTATTAAACTTCACCGAGACAATCTGCAAATTTCATTAAAATTTAATAAACTATCATCTTGTCTTTATTTTTAGTTAGCACATACCTGAAACACTTAAAGCTGTAAGCTAATGATGGTTATATAAGAGCAGATGCTGCTGGTGCAATAAGCTGTACGTTTTACGTCCAGTGGATGATGATCTGATTAGTCGACTAATCGCAAAAATAATCGGTGACTAGTCGACTATCAAAATAATCGTTTGTGGCAGCCCTAGTCAGTATAAACTTTTAATGATATAAGTTTGCATATGATAGAATACTGCATGATGACCTCTTATCATACAAAGCAGTTTCTTCCCACAGCGATAATAAGAGTTTCACTCCCTACCAGGAAGAGGAGCCGCTTCTCGGCTCGCTCACACGCTCGCTTGCTCTCACTTGCTCTCACTTGCTCTCTCTCACACACACACACACACACACACACACACACACACACACACACACACACACACACACACCAACATTCCTCTGATATGAACAGACGTATTCACTAGGGGTGCAACGGTACACAAAATTCACGGTTCGGTTCATACTTTGGTGTCACGGTTCGATATTTTTTCGATACAAAAAAAAATGTTCATGCCTTTTTAATTTGTCATTTATTAAAATTATAAATATATATTTTAACTAAAAAGTACAGTTTTTAAATTATTATAATGAATCTGATTGAGGAATCACTCATCTTTGGAAAAGAGTTTGATGTAGGATGCTGTCGGAGTAATAATCATATTCATTGTGTTCCCACTAGTGCTGTCAGCGTTAATCTCGTTGAAATGACATTAACGCCACAACATGGCAAATCTCCGAGCTACCGCGGATCGCCCCGTGCGTGGGGCTGGACGGCCAACACGTTAATGAGCTAACTGCGCTAACACACTAGCTCCCACCCATGTAATTGAGCATTGCGTGGTACATCCAACATACTGTTTTACTTTTGTCCATGACGCGCTTACCTTCAGGGTCATACGTCACATGAAAACCAAAATAGCTCCAAACGCCAGATCTGAATGAGGGTGGGGGAGGTTCAATTTGCCATGTTGCAAGGTGAGCTTAACTTCTGTCTCGCTAGCTTGCGCTGCGCTCAGTGGATCTGCGGTCAAGAAAAGTTGATAAAATAAATTAAAAATTTTGTATTGTTCGATACATATGCATACCGAACCGAAAGCACTGTATCGAACGGTTCAATATCGATACGAGTATCGTTGCACCCCTAGTATTCACTGTTGTATTACCCTTATATATAAATAAAGACAAGAGCAGAAACAGAGCATGAGTCACAGGGCCCCCACTCTCGTATGAGCGCTCTGTGACTGCCCTTGCAAGTAAAAACTGCAGCGTGTGTGTTTTCACTCTCTCACTCTCTTTAGAATACATCTCTTGACAGTTTCCACTGGCGTGGAATTACCAAAAACTAGAGAGGGCATAGCCTAACATATGAAACAGGAAAAGACCTCCATGTAATCCATTGATTCCTTCTGGTGTCCATGGACAGCGGTACTTTAGAGAATTAATGGTCACAAGTAATTGCAAGGTAAAAGACAACATTCATAAATCAATGACGTTTATATGTGAAAAATGACTTAGACATATAGATTAATACCATAAAGTCTCTTATAATGAAGAATGTCGTGGTCCCAGGGGTAAAAGGAGCATTAGGAGCTGTAACCCTGAAACTGTCATGGTCCTCCTGTGCTTCCCCGCCCTTCAGTCTTTCTCTATGTATCTGTGTGAATGTGTGTGAGCATCTAACCATGCCATTGTCTTGCTGGGCAGGACCACTTCTAGCTTCCTGCCCTTTGTTTGTTTCACCTGAATTTAATGAGCTCACCTGTTTGTCATGTTAGTCACTATGTTAGTGAAGTTACTCTACATTAATAAGCTGACTCTGTTTTACTTGCAGTCAACCTCATTTCACCACCTCACAGCCCTGGTGTTACCCTGAGAGAGAGAAAACTATCTGACTCTGACCTGTCAGTGACTGAGCTCTGGGCAATCAACACCTACACCCTGCTGCTCATCAGATACCCTGCTAGGATCATAAGATTCAGTAAAAGGATTAGATGTTACAGTCCCTGATAATCCATTGCTTTAAATGTACAAAATCTTGAGGGATGGCTGTTATGAGGAGAGGCAGCCCAGAAAGTTTACCTGCGGCACCCATCGTTGTGTGCCTCAACTTTCGGTCTTTTACCCAAGCTAATCTGCCATTTTTTTTTACTTGGTTGACAGGATGATCAGCAGGTGGAATCCAGTTTCTTTCAGCTGAGATAGCTGGCAAAAAAGTGTTTAACTGGAACATGGAAGAGAGAGCAAACTACTCCTGTTGTATCCTCACTGCACTGTCTGTCTGTCCATTTTTACAGGGCAGCTTTGTAAAGTGACCTGTGCCAAATGGCCACCAGCTTTGACTGGGTGCCAGTCCAGTTCCTTTACACTGGTGCCAACTCTGTATCTGCCTCTAATAGTGGTGAAACAGAGAGTTATCATCAGGTTCTCAACAGGCACAGGGACCGGTCGGCTGACTCGGCATGGCTACAAGTGTTTTTGTTTATTTTGTCCCTTCTTGCTCCCTGTGCTCTACCAGAGTTCATTGTGACTCCCGCCCCTGCAAACAATCATCTGATCAACACTCTCACGGGCTCACTACTTAAGGCAGCTGCTGGGAATGCCTCGTTGCTGGATTATTGCGTAACCCTCGTCAGTGTTTTCTGTAGTCATCAGCTTTCTTCAAGTTTCTCTTTGAAGCGCTATTCTAATACCAATCTCCTCTTTTCATGCCAGACTCTGCATGCCCTGCCCGAGGACCTGCTGCTGATCTGTTGTGAGTGTGGTGTGTTGGTGCAGTGTGAGCACGAAGAGGAATCCCCGGGAGGAGAAGTCCTGTGTGTGAATCACCCGCATGTGTTTTCCCCTCACTGCCCTCGTGACCCCTGGACGACCCAAATCCCCTTCCTTCACCGGTACATAGTGGCACTCGGTTTTACTGTATACCCTGTATAATAAATAAATATGTAGCACAATAAGTATAAAATCCAGAAAGCTACACAACATGGGGCGGTTTTCTCACAAAACGGCTGTGTGCAGCTAAGAGAAGGAACCAAACGCAAACTGGCAAAGACGAAAAGTAAACTACAAAACCCCACAGCTTTATTGCTGCCGTGGAAGGGAAACAGAACAAAACCAAACTGGGAAAACCAATAATAAATTATACAAGAAAACACAGGGAGAATCACACAGCTATGAGGGAGGACACAACACTGAACACGGGAAGACATAGGACTTAAATAGACACGAGGTAATCAGGGGAAATGGCAACACATGGGGAAACAGCTGACACATATGAACCTAACCACATCACAGGGGAAACAGGCTGTGTCCCAATTCAGGGTCTGCACGCTTGAAGTACGCATTTTAAGTGCGATTACATCACCTCCACGCGACGACGGCTGTCCCAATTCGAAGTGTACTCCAAATGCGCCGTCGATTTCCCCAAATATCAAGCGTGGTCCGGTGCATGCTTCGTGGTCCCATATATCCCACAATTCATAGCGCGGCGGTGGGTGTGGATTATTTTGCCGCAAAATACGGCAGAAGGGAGCGGCTGAAGAGTGAACTGTCAAAAGTAAGTACTCAATATGACGTCACTTATTCATGTGCGAATGTTTAATAATGAAGAACATTAAAACAACAACATGCTGTTGGCCACATGTCGGCAAAGTTGTGTGACATTAGCGATGTTTGTACTTTCAGCGTTAACTTGGTTTTAGAGCCTCTACACACACACACACACACACACACACACACACACACACACACATACATACATACATACATACATACATATCATAATAATCTGACAATACTATAATATTGGCCATATTATATTTACATTACCACAGTGAGATGACTTTGGTCTCATGAACAACATTAGCTAATTGTTATTTACTAACTAATCTTAAATGACTGTTCAGTACAGAAATGAAGCCCGACAATCATGTTTTACAGTCCTGTGGTCT
The DNA here is from genome assembly GCF_000239375.1 of Pundamilia nyererei. Classification (NCBI taxonomy): domain Eukaryota; kingdom Metazoa; phylum Chordata; class Actinopteri; order Cichliformes; family Cichlidae; genus Pundamilia; species Pundamilia nyererei. The sequence goes on along the minus strand of NW_005188177.1, from coordinate 57,022 downwards.
CAGCCTCAGATACTCAACTAATCACAGTGATGCCATGACAAAAATGATTGACCTACTAAGTTTTAAAATTACTCATACTAATCTTTCTGGGTCACAAAATAAACTTTTAACATATTTTCAGGCGAGAAAGTGGCTGTGTAAACATCAAATATCTGCTCGGTTTATCAAGGTATCGCATATTTGCAAAAATGCTTCGACGTTTTCGGAGACGTCTGCTACCCACCAGCTCGATAGCTAGCCGGAAGCTCGAGGGTTACTGATGCGGCCGAGAACGGCACAACTCCCGGCACATCATTTTCAGATCAGCGCGGACTTTCGCTGCTCGTGTTAAACGTAATATATAATTCACTTAGACAACCTAAAAATGTTATTGTTGGGCTTTTTTCAGTGTTTTGTTTGTTCGTGAGTAAATTGGTTTGGCTGAGATTAGAGTTATTAGATTAGATTAGTTAAAATAAAACTTTATTAATCCCCCGGGTGGGTTCCTCCTTGGTTTTTACACAGCTGA
>NW_005188177.1:47105-54361 GCF_000239375.1 Pundamilia nyererei | reverse complement strand
TGTACCTCTGGTGCAAATTACTGACCTCTGTCATCATTTTAGGTGGGGGAACTTGCACAATCGGTGGCTGACTAAATACTTTTTTGCCCCACTGTATAGATTCATTCCAACCTGCTCTCTCTATATTGTAATATATCTATATCACTAAAGCACTTCTGGATGGATGCAAACTGCATTTTGTTGCCCTGTACCTGTGCATGTGCAATGACAATAAAGTTGAATTCTATTCTAATTCTATTCTCTCATGCCTCTGGACGCGTAACATACCGACAACTTTTCACATAGCGTTGGTTTGTTAACACGTTCTCATCACAACACTTGAGTGAAAGTATGAGTGCATTTATTGATGACCCTATGGACAAATTCTTCTGCAATTTAATGAGAGAAAACCAGATATTCTTCCACTGCTTCTTAATTTGTCTATAGACCAAATATCTAAAAACCAATTAGCTTTGAAAGAAAATAATTAATTGCAGCAGCAGACGTTTAAAGATGTTTTATTTAGATACATTAGGACCGAAAAAGCTCAAGTCTTTTGTAGGGAAGAACGATTAGTGTCAAACTAGGGTTTCTAATATTTTGTCCACCGAAGATAAGACTCATAATGTATTGTTTGGTGCAGTGGAATCTATTGTTTCATCAAAATCAAATACTACTACTACTACTACTACTACTACTACTACTACTACTACTACTAACAATTAATGTTAATATCTTTATTAATAACATTTTATTATAAGCAAGCAGGAATAATGTTGATGAACATGCAGTCATATCTGTATTATTTGTGTTGTAGTTCCTCACTGTGACCGCTGGGGGGCGGTAAACACTCATCACAAATTACAGTCAACAGGACTCAAACACCACAGAGCAGTTTCTGTTCTACACACCTGTTTTATCACATTACATCATCCACTCTTTAATAGCTGGTATTTATTATGCTGGATGCTATGATGTGATAACAAAACAATCAGACTCATCACACTCTAGTGCTGACAATAACAACAACACAAAGAACAAAGAAACACATCATTGCAATGATTCAGTAGCTCTTCTACAGTATACACAGTTCATATCTGAATAATAAGATCACATTAGTTCCTGTGATGTGATGGAAAGTTTGAGAGTTTGAGTGTGAGAAGCTGGGAGAAGTTACTCTGCTGTTTCTGCTCTGATCAGAGGAACTACTCTATACTACAAGCCTCGGTTATAATTTAATCAATCGATTTCAGGAGATTTAATTCAGTCTACTTTTTTTAAAAAAAGGTAGGGGGCCACAAAATGTTGTTCTGGGGCCCTCAATTGGCCCGTGGGCCATGAGTTTGAGACTCCTGCTTAGTGTCAGATGACACAGATAGCACAGATGACACTTTCCTGTAAATTCCAGATTTATTAAATATTGATTAAAGAACATAAATTTTTCGGGTAGTGTCCTGAAAAGGACAGTCAGGTTTAATGTTAGTGAATGTCCTCTCTGTTGTTGTCAGGGTGGAGGACCGGTTCTACCTGAAATACATGACTGGGAGGAGGAGCTGCTGTTTCTGTCTGCTTAACTTTCGATCTTACATTCACAGGCTTTTAAATCATACACGTAGCTTTTAATAACTCTTTTTGGACAAATGTTAGATAAACTCTGAGGTGTGCTTAGGTTTCTTTCCTTTGAAGAGAACATGGATGAGATTTTCCTTTAAATTAAATATTAACAACATCTTAAAACAGTCAGAGGAAGAACAGATATTTCAGAGATGCATTAATTCCTCTTTAAGCTGAATTCCAGGCAGTACAGTTGTGAGCATGCAGCTTATCGTGAGTCTAAACTAAGGAAAGTTCTCTTTGTTTTATCCTCTTTCATTTGGAGAACTTGTGCTGGAAACTCATTTGACTTTCTAAACAGGAGGGGAAGCTGGGCCTGTGTTTCTTAGGCTTTCACTTTTGATTTTTTTTTTTTTTTGTATGATTTAACCAACCATGTTTTTGGGTTAAATAACAAAAAACATTTTTGGGGGACTTTAACCTGTGTCTGACTTTCTTTCACTGCTCAGTCCATCACAGGTTTTCACACAAAATGTCACGATACATGGCCCCATTCATTCTTTCCTTTACACGGATCAGTCGTCCTGGTCCCTTTGCGGAAAAACAGCCCCGAAGCCCCAAATGTTTCCACCCACATGCTTCGCAGTAGGTATGGTTTTCTTTGGATGCAACACAGCATTCTTTCTCCTCCAATAATGACAAGTAGAGTTTTTACCAAGAAGTACTACTTTGGTTTCATCTGACCATGTGACATACTCCCAGTGCTCTTCTGGATCATCCATGTGCTCTCTAGCAAACTTCAGACAGGCCTGGATGTGTATTGGCTTAAGCTGGGGGACACGTCTGGCACTGCAGGATTTGGGTCCCGGGCAGCTTAGCATGTTACTGATGGTAGCCTTTGTTACTTTGGTCCCAGCTCTCTGCAGGTCATTCACTAGGTCCCCCCGTGTGGTTCTGGGATTTTTGTTCACCGTTCATTTTGATCCCACGGGCTGAGATCTTGCTTGGAGCCCCAGATCCAGAGAGAATATCAGTGGTCTTGTATGTCTTCCATTTTTTTAATAATTGCTCCCACAGTTGACTTCTTCACACCAAGCTGCTTACCTATAGCAGATTCAGTCTTCCCAGTGTGGTGCAGGTCTAAAATTTGTTTCTGATATCATTTGACACCTCTTTGGTCTAAGCCATAGTGGAGTTTGGAGTGCGACTGTTTGAGGTTGTGTACAGGTGTCTTTTACACTGATAATGAGTTCAAACAGGTGGCGTTAATACAGGTAACGAGTGGAGGGCAGAGGAGAAGTTACAGGTCCGTGAGAGCTTGTTTGTAGGTGACCAAATAATTATTTTCCACCATAATTTGCTAATAAATTATTTAAAAATCAAACTATGTGATTTTCTGGATTTTTTTCTTATTTTGTCTCTCATAGTTCATACATATGATGAAAATTATAGGCCTCTCTTATCTTTTTAAGTAGGAGAACTTGCAAAATTGGTGGCTGACTAAATACTTGTTTTGCCCCACTGTATATGGTTTCATACTTTCTTTATGTAACAGCTTCATTTTTTGTACTATTCTAATCTGTGAGGAGTAAATTCAGTACAAGAAAGCATGAATCAAAAAACAGAAGATAAGCCATTTATTAGGCTGGAATAAGTCCAAACATAGATGCAAACGGTCCAAGGAGCAGAACAACAAAAAAATCCGAATGGCAAGAGAACATACAGGGAGGGTTAGTGTCTCCCTACCTTTTGTTTGTAAGTTTCACCAGCCTTATTAAACATTTGCTTTTTGTTAAAAGCAAGTTTTTGTTTCCACATGTCTACTTCACACCTCAACCGCCACATAGTCTGCAGTCTGTGACAGCTTTAAATCAACCATGAACACCAATGTGACGCCTGCAGTGTCCCAGAGTGTGTTTTGCTCAGTGTCCACAAATACTGTCATACTGTTTGTGAGAAGAAGTTCCTGAAGCAGCAAAAGACCCACACGGCTGACACTGTTACTGGCAACAAAATGTAAAACAGCACGGGGATCAGGGAACAAACAAATGAGTGAGATCAGTGAGATAAGCCAGGCGCCAGGAGAAGTTCAACTGATGATCAGATAAGTTCACTCAGAAAACGTGACTCCACTTCCTCATATCCTCAACACATTTTAGTACATCACAGTGCATTAACATCCAGGGAACAGAAATGAGAACATTTCAACAAATTATACATACAGAGTCCCAAGTAGAAAACACTAGCTATAACAAGTTAAATATCACCAAATTCCTGCATTATGTCCTGTTCGGTATTTCTGTTTTGAGCTATTTGTGTGATGTGAAATAATTTGACTGTAAAAGTGAAAGCCTAACAAACACAGGCCCAGCTTCCCCTCCTGTTTTGAAAGTCAAATGAGTTTCCAGCACAAGTTCTCCAAATCAAAGAGGATAAAACAAAGAGAACATTCTTTAGTTTAAACTCACGATAAGCTGCATGCTCACAACTGTACTGTCTGGAATTGAGCTTAAAGAAGAATTAATGCATCTCTGAAATATCTGTTCTACCTCTGACTGTTTTAAGATGTTGTTAATATTTAATTTAAAGCAAAATGTCATCCATGTTCTCTTCAAAGGAAAGAAACCTAAGCACACCTCAGAGGTTATCTACCATTTGTCCATAAAGAGTTATTAAAAGCTACGTGTATGATTTAAAAGCCTGTGAATGTAAGATCGAAAGTTAAGCAGACAGAAACAGAAGCTCCTCCTCCCAGTCATGTATTTCAGGTAGAACCAGTCCTCCACCCTGACAACAACAGAGAGGACATTCACTAACATTAAACCTGACTGTCCTTTTCAGGACACTACATGAAAAATTTATGTTCTTTAATCAATATTTAATAAATCTGGAATTTATAGGAAAGTGTCATCTGTGCTCCAGCTTCATCAGGAAGGAAGACACTAAAGTGAGTAATACTTATGTAAGTGTTACATAATATTAATAATAGACAACTGTGTTAGTGTTTGATTACTGATTTTTCATCTAATCCATTGGCCATGATCATAGCTGGACTGGCCATCGGGCATACTGGGCATTTGCCCGGTCGGCCCATGGTAATTTTTCGTTTTAAATGGGCCGATGTTTTGTTGTTTTTGTCATTTTTTTCCCGTAACTGTGTAAACAGTGAAAGGTGGCGGATTGGACAGATGCTGGCAGACGTGTAAAAATAACTCAATTGTTTGGTAGTGGCTATGGTGGAGCTTTCACAGATTCAGTAAAATTAGCAAGTGGTGGAGGCCAGCAGGTGGATGAGGGAAAGGGGAGGCGGAGGAGGAGAGACCCAAGGTGGCCGCCGGTCCGAGTGTCAGGTGAACTGAGCTTCAGGTAAGAAGTTATGGCCTGCAGTCTATCTGGTCAGATATAAACCAAGTTTAGGTGGAGTTTATTTTCGTTATGCTGACTTTTTACAGTCAGTTACAATAACTCGTACTGCGTACTAGCTAGCATAATGGAATTTCTATACAGCTGGGTCGGTGCTATGATATTACTGATAGTGAACTTTACTTTATTCATATGGCTAGTTAGTAGAGTTGCCAACCGTCCAGTAAAAAACGGAATCCTCTGGTATTCAGAGTTAATATTACGCGTTTCGTATTGAGCTGAAAATAAACGCGATTTGTCCCGTACTTCAGCTACAATAAAAAAAGACACAAAGCTGGAGTTATTCTGTGTCTTTACGCTGTCAGCTGCCTCTTCTTCTCTCATTCTCCCCCCTCCCTCTCCTGCTGCTACTTCAATCATGAAACTGATCAATGATCAGCTGATCGGTGTTTCTGCCGCAAGTCCCGTCTGTCTTGCTTGTTTATCTCCCGCTTTGCGCCAGAAAGAGGAAACTAGCGGAGGTCGCATTAAACAGCAGAAGTGCCTTTAAACTTGATAAGCTGTTGTTCGAATTTATTTAATATTACTTTCTAGTATTAGTTGATGTTTGTTGGAGCCACGGCCGTAAAAGCTGCTGGTCATGATGTCGGTTTGGTTATCTGGTGAGAGGGAAACATGCAGATGAAACCAGGAGACGTCCTTACTGAATCACCAGAACTGAACAGGTGATGGAGAAACAGGTTTACCTTTTAGGTGACATGAATGAGTTGAAGGAAAGCAATGTTGTTTCTGAGAGACAACTTACACCAGCATCCTTTTCTAAGTAGCTGACAGCTGGTAACTGTGCAGTGGCGGGTCTAGCAAAGTGTTGCCAGGGGGGCAGGTGGGGCATTAACAGGAAGAGGGAGGCACAAAGAAATACTTTCTTATTCTCATTTAAAATTTCCAGCTTTTAGCAAATAATTATCCTAATCTTACACCCAAAGTTTTCATCTGATGTCAAATTTATAGAAATCCATTATTGTACGTAGTAAGTTTTTTTCAGGGTCCCAACATAATTTCTTCAGAAGTAAGTACTGTATATGATGGCAGTATTTTCCCACATTTTCTAGATACCATATCTAGGTACCAGTACTTTGTGTAAAATGCCATCAAAAAGTCACTTAAGTTTTATTCTTTCTCACCTCTCTTTCTATCTCCTTTCACTTTTTAAAGGTTGCCATGTTAGAAAAAATATTTTGCCCTGCCATGCTGTTTATTGATGTGGTAAATAAATAGTTTATGAAAATATCACTAAATCTGTCATTTATTATTTTTAATATTCAGTAATGGTCATGTCTTACCTCTAGTCCTCTCTGTCTTAATTTCAGGTTTCCACCATGTGTTGTAGATAGTTCAGGAGGTTAACTGGACCAAGCAGTCTTTGGGTTTCGGCTAAGTACTGTTTAGAATACCAGAATAGGGAGGATGGTGTAGGTTTAAGTTTATTAGATTGATACATATGAACCAACAAGACAGTGTGCATCACTGTCACAATGACGTTTGTTTCCATTCAAAGGCTGAGAAGTGGGTGGTTAAACTCCTCACTGCTCACCTAGAAAACACCCAACCCTCATTGCATCCATTGCAGTTTGGCTTTCGCGCACATCACTCCACAGATACTGCCCTATGTATGTTAGTGGAGAACTTGAAGAGCTTGCTGGACAAGAGTCCCTGTGTTGGAGCTGTATTTTTAGATCTGAAGAAGGCTTTCGACTCTGTAAACCATCAGATATTGTTGTCCAGATTGACTCAGTTTAATATCTCCAGTCATGAGGCAAACCACTGAAGAGCCTATCTCTCACACAGGAAACAGTGTGTGGTGTTGGATGGGGTTAAATCTCCATATTTAGACTGTGATACAGGGGTTCCTCAAGGATCCGTTCTTGGGCCCTTATTATTGTTCTCTCTTTTTATCAATAACTTACCTGAAGTCTGTCCAAATATATTTGCTCAAACGTATGCGGATGATGCAGTTATATATACACAAGCAAATAGTGTCCAGCAGGTGGCAAAAGATCTTACAGCTGCTTTAGCATTAATGCATAGCTGGCTGGAGGACTCATGCCTAATGTTGAACACCTCAAAAACTGTCTGCGTGTATTTTTCAAAACGCCCCTGAAACTTGAAGCAATCAAACATATTCCTGGATGGAGTAAAGCTTGAATTAGCTCCAGAATTTAAATATCTTGGGGTCATTCTAGACCCAACATTATCCTTCAAGAGTCACATAAATAAAGTGTCCCAGGTACTTAAATTTAATAATCGAAATTTTAATCATATACGTAATAATTTAAATATGAATGTTGCAAAAACTTATT
>NW_005188177.1:6103-13573 GCF_000239375.1 Pundamilia nyererei | reverse complement strand
GAGACCTGTGTCTCTGAGTGGGAGACCAGAGATCACATTAACATGTGTATCTCTGTATTAACAAACATGCCATATTGGCCCAGTTTATTTCTCTTATCATTGTTGTGAGGAGACCTAAAATAGCATTTGTATTTTCTGTTGTACAGTTCATTTGCTGTTATGGATAAAAAGTGTCTTTTTTTTTTCAAAATAGCTGATAATTATTCGCTGATTGCTGCCAACATCTGCGAACAAATATACAATTCTATAAAGTTGTTCTATATAGTGTGTAACTGTTAACACAGAGTATTATTACATTTCTTGCTAATGCAGTCATATGGCACATTGACTACTGAGGAAATTTTAGATGGCACTCGTCATCAGAAAGGTTGCCTACCCCTGCTTGTAAAAAAACAAACAAAAAAAAAAACCCTACTGATTCTGAGGTGGTCAGGTGGGAGGCACTTATTTATTGGAATAAGTGCCTCCCCTTTATTGGAATGAACCATTTGACACATTAAAGATATCCCACAGTTTGAAGATCCTAACAATCCTCAAATCGGCTCCTTCAGAGGAAGTTTCTGTAGGCTTAGAATCTCTTTGTTTCTGTGAATCTGAAAATGTGACCAAGCAGCTTGAAACAGAGAAGAAGAAATATAAGATTAAAATCACATCTGACTATTGATGACTTATCAAAGTCAAGTGCAGCAACTTAAACGACTTTTTTTGCTTTTGTTTAAGGATCAGCATGGAGGATCTATTTGCTTCAGTTAAAAGTGATCTGAAGAACAATGATCCTGCTGCAGCAGCTGCAAAGATTAAAACATATTTAGAAAATAATGATATTCCATTAAATATTGCTATCACAGGAGAATGTGATGCAGGCAAATCATCCTTTCTAAAAGCCTTTAGAGGCATAAAAGATAAAGATGGGGGAGCTGATGTTGTAGATACCACCTCAGTGTACCCTCATCCAAAATATCCCAATGTTACTTTCTCGGATCTTCCTGGAATCGGCAGCACCAAATTTCCAGCGGATGAGTACTTAAAGCTTGTTGGATTTGAGAAGTTTGACTTCTTTATCATCATCTCAGCTGATCGCTTCAGAGAAAATGATGTGAAACTCGCAAAGGAGATTCAAAAAATGAAGAAAAATTTCTACTTTGTTCGCACAAAGATTGATAACAACATAAAAGCTGCACAAAGAAAGAAAGACTTCAGTGAAGAGAGGACTCTTACCCAAATGAGGGAAGATTGTGTTCAAGGTGAGTGTCTCTTTTAATGATCTTACAGTATTAAAATAAACACCAAAAAGATGTGTTCATGCTTATTTACATGTTAAACTACAGATTCTACAAATTGGCATTCTTTGTGTCAGAGTTGAGGTTTTATTGAGCCACAGTAGGAAGTATTGGAAGGAAGGAGTATTGTTTGTAGGATTTTTTTCATGTAACAGAAATGAGAAAAATCTGCTTTATGATCATAATCATCAAGTTAAACATATCTCTGTATTTTACTTAACACAGGTCTTAAAGAACAAGGCATCGAGTCTCCACAGGTGTTCCTGGTGTCCAGCTTTCATCCCCACCTGTATGACTTCTCTCTCTTACAAGAAACCTTCGACAGAGAACTTCCTGAACTCAAGAAACATGTTCTGCTATTGCCTGTGCAGAATATCAGCCTGGAGATCAACAACGGAAAAAAAGAAGCTTTTCTGACTAAGTTAAAGTTCTTCACTCTGCTGTCTGCAGCTGCAGGAGCTGTTCCAGTTGCTGCAGTTTCTGCTGCTGTTGATCTGAGCTTGATGGCTGCATTTGTCAGAGGTTGTGTACAGGGGTTTTGTCTTGATAAGCCATCACTTAAAAAACTTGCTGTCACATCAGGAGTGACCTACATGGATCTGTGTGCTGTCATCAAGTCGCCATTAGCTGGAGTAGAAACTGACAAATATCTCATCATGAAGGTGTTGATCACTCTTACAGTTACAGCTGCGTTATTGGCAGTAAAGGATCGTTCGAGATCCATTCCAAAATTTGGGAGCCCAGCAGCAATGAGTCTCTCTTATATCACCCCCTACAAACTTCTGATGTTTTCTCTTAATAAGCTTGCTGATGATGCTCAGAGGGTGTTTGAAAGAGCTGTGGGTTTCAACACTGCAGAGTGATTTTGTTAAAGAATGTCATCCTTTTAAAACTGAAGCAGACATAAGATTTTTTCTGAGTACATAGCAAATCCAGTCATCCAAATCAGGTGTGTTCATAAAAAATAATTCTTGCTGTTTTCACAAATGATGTATTTATGGTTTTTTGTTTTCCAATTATTAAATCTGATTCTTGTCATTCTTTTACTGAATAGAGAGAACACGACTCATTTAGTCAAGATATTCATAATTTTTTTTATTTATTCATCTTCCAGAAGAGAGAGACCTGCACAGCCCAAAGCCAGTTGCAAAATCTCTACCATTAGAAGCCAAAAATGTGTCTCATATAGGTGTTATTTTGGTCCTTTACACGTCACACAGTTTCGATAAAAACAACTCCTTCTGTGTTACTAGTTCCGCTTTTTCTGTCTGGTTTCCTGTATTTGATTAATATGCCTCTGCAGCTCTGCACTAAACTTCCTGTTTCTTAAACTTCCACTAACTTAAGCCTCTGTTGCTAAGGCGACCTGTCCCCCTCTGACCTAGTTCTCTCTCACAGCTGGCCTTTATACAGGCCTTTATTATTAAAATACATAAAACAATATAATCAGAAAATAAGCACTAAGAATATACAGGGAGTGCAGAATTATTAGGCAAATTAGTATTTTGTCCACATCATCCTTTTCAGAGAGGAGGGCAGAGAGCTCCAGTCCAACTCAAGGTGGAGGTGGAGTACTGGTTTGGGCTGGTATCATCAAAGATGAGCTTGTGGGGCCTTTTCGGGTTGAGGATGGAGTCAAGCTCAACTCCCAGTCCTACTGCCAGTTTCTGGAAGACACCTTCTTCAAGCAGTGGTACAGGAAGAAGTCTGCATCCTTCAAGAAAAACATGAATTTCATGCAGGACAATGCTCCATCACACGCGCCCAAGTACTCCACAGCGTGGCTGGCAAGAAAGGGTATAAAAGAAGAAAAACTAATGACATGGCCACCTTGTTCACCTGATCTGAACCCCATTGAGAACCTGTGGTCCATCATCAAATGTGAGATTTACAAGGAGGGAAAACAGTACACCTCTCTGAACAGTGTCTGGGAGGCTGTGGTTGCTGCTGCACGCAATGTTGATGGTGAACAGATCAAAACTGACAGAATCCATGGATGGCAGGCTTTTGAGTGTCCTTGCAAAGAAAGGTGGCTATATTGGTCACTGATTTGTTTTTGTTTTGTTTTTGAATGTCAGAAATGTATATTTGTGAATGTGGAGATGTTATATTGGTTTCACTGGTAAAAATAAATAATTGAAATGGGTATATATTTGTTTTTTGTTAAGTTGCCTAATAATTATGCACAGTAATAGTCACCTGCACACACAGATATCCCCCTAAAATAGCTAAAACTAAAAAAACTAAAAACTCCTTCCAAAAACATTCAGCTTTGATATTAATGAGTTTTTTGGGTTCATTGAGAACATGGTTGTTGTTCAATAATAACATTATTCCTCAAAAATACAACTTGCCTAATAATTATGCACTCCCTGTATATTTATTCTGTAACACAATCCAATCCAATTTTATTTATAAAGCACTTTAAAATACCCAGCACAGGATAAAGTGCTGTACAGAAAATAAGTAAAAAATTAAATAAAATAAATAAAAAAATAAAACACATAATACGTAAACATTAAAAATTAAAACAGCTCTATATTAAACAAACAAGATAAAACAGCATGGGATCAACTAAAAACAAATAAAACACAACTTAAAAATAAAAAACAAACATTTCACGTGGTGTCAAAGGTCAGGGTAAAGAGGTGGGTTTTCGGGAGAGACTTAAAAACAGGTATGGAGGAAGCCTGTCTAATCTCTAAAGGGAGATCACTCCACAGTTCAGGAGCTGCTACAGCAAAAGCACAATCTCCTCTAAGTTTACGCCCATGGTTACATTCAGGAGCAGCTGATCAGCTGACCTGAGAGAGCGGGTGGATGTACAGTATAAGACTGTAGCAGCTCAGAGAGATGAGATGGGACTTGGCCATGGAGAGCTTTAAAAGCAAATAAAAGAACTTTGAACTGAATCCTAAAAGAAATGGGCAGCCAGTGAAGTGAAGCTAAAATAGGGGAAACTTTCAAGTGCCAGTTAAAAGATGAGCTGCGGCATTTTGCACCCTCTGTAGATGAGTAATGTATGAAGCACTGACCCCTATATAAAGCGCATTACAGTAATCCAGCCAAGTGCTAACAAAGGCGTGGATCACTGTCTCAAAGTGCTGCCGTGAAAGAATTGGCTTTATTTTTGCCAGCTGTCTGAGCTAAAAAAAAGTTTGATTTTACCACTGCCTTAATCTGATTGTCAAGCTTCAGATCAAAGTCCACTTTGACCCCCAGGTTTGTGACAGCTGGTTTAACATACTGGGCCAAGGTATCTAAATACACATTGGGGGTCTCAGTGGGGCCACCAAAAACCATCACCTCAGTCTTTTTATCATTGAATTTTAAAGAGTTAAGAGATATCCAAGCCTTAATGTTATCGAGACACTGAATTAATGGCTGTGTGGAGTATGTGCCTTTTTTCTTTAGAGGGACATAGATCTGACAGTCATCAGCATAAAAGTTGAATGCAATGCCGTGCTTTCTCAGTACAGAACCAAGAGGAAGCACATATAAAGAAAAGAGGAGGGGGCCAAGAACTGAGCCCCGTGGGACACCACACAAGAGAGGAGTGGAGGACGACACATGGTCACCGAGACTGACACAGAAAGTTCACCCCGCCAAGTAGGACCTGAACCACTCCAGTGTTGTGCCCCTAATGCCCACCCAGTGCTCCAAAGAAGAGAGTAAAATGGCATGATCCACGGTATCAAAGCAGCTGTTAAATCTAAAAGCACTAGAACAACATAGTCCCCAGCCTCAGTGGCTAAAAATATGTAATTAAAAACATTTAAAGGGGCTGATTCAGTGCTATGATAGGGTTTAAAACTAGATTGGAAATCCTCTAAAGCACCAGGAAGGCCATTAATTTGGTGTGAACTACCTTTTCAAGAATTTTGGAAAGAAAAGATAGTTTGCCCAATCGTTGGCAGAAGGTCGGAGATCCACTAGAGTTTGGTGATCATACACCAAGAGAGAGTTGGCATTTATTACAATAGTCAATAGAATCAACACAAACAAACATAACACTGGCAGTGACAGATGGAAAGCCACACACACCGGCGCCATCTTGAACACACCGGCGCCATCTTGAACACACCTCACACACCTTTCTTGCATTTTTAGAAACTCTAGTGAACCAGTTGAAAACAAATTGCTCTATGGGGGTGATACAAAATATTCTAGAGATTTTTTGCATATTTCTGACACTTAAATGTTTCAGATCATAAGGATAAGGATAAGCTTTATTTGTCAGTTGCAGTTGCCTGTAGCTGAGATGACAGACCTAGATGACCATACAGACAATACATACAATATACAGACTTACAATGGGGAGACAGGTCAGGCTAGGCAGCAAAAAAAGGAGGGGTAGACAGTGAAATATATAACATATAAGGGCAAGGTCAGGAGAGAAAAAAAGGTTTCTGCCCATGATGACTCTGAGTCATCATGAGGAGAAAACACAAAAAAAACTCCATAGCACATAAAGAGCACAGATATCATCACACTATACGCCATGAAACACAGACCAGCAACATAAGGGCGGGGGTACGCCATTGTACAACAGTGGTCGCAGACACTGCGATTCTTCGCGCCTCCAGCTGAGCCACTGTCTCCATCGACGGGGATTTAAGCATGGCAGGAGGAGTTGGTTCCGGGAAAGGATATCTGCATATGTATGTGTGTGTGTGTGTATCAGTGTATGTGTTTGTGTGTGTGTGTGTCCAGAGTTCAGCTGAGACAGTGTCCTTCGCCCTGCCAGGCTAAGTAAACAGTCTTCCAGCCAACCCAGGTGGCCTTGCGTAGGATAGGAAGAACAGTCTGTGCACAGTCGTTATCAGGGTGTTTTTGTTCAGCTCCAGCCTTGAAACCACAGCTGGCGCCGAAGTGGTAGCCGCATGAAATGATGGTGGTTTTTACTTTAGTGCGAACAAATCATACGCATTTCAAAGCTGTTCTAGCAGTCCGACACTGGTCTCTCAATCTCCCGTTGGAGAGCCGTGAGCTTCTCCATGATGTTATCAGTCTTGCGCTCAAAGAGCAAATTCTGAGAACTCATGTCCGCCGTGAGCTTCTCCAAGATGTAATCCAATTTTCGCTCAGAGGTCTTATTCTGAGTGCTCACAGCAGCCTCAATCTTCTCCAAGATCTTATCCGTGCTGGGCTCAATGAGCCCATTTTGAGAACTCACGACTCGTCCCATCGTTTCAATCACAGCGGGCAGCCTAGTGGGGTTTTGATCAGCCGATTCCGCTTTCTTTAATCTTCGATAAGCCAGGGCCAAGCCAGCTCCGATCAACAAGAACCCTGTTATCATGGCTCCGAAAAGATAGATCTCCTGTTGTTTACGGTAGGGATCAGCTGTTAGCCCTCGAGGCCTCCACTGTGCTGCCTGCCGCCGAGCGAGCCAACAACCCCCGCGAGGTGAGGAGGAAGAGACGCAGTACACGGGCTGGGATCGGGCGTCGCAGTAAGGTTAGGAGGTACCGGCCAGCAATTCCATCTATTATTATGGGGAACGTGAGATCGCTCCCCAAAAAAGTGGATGAACTGGCGGCTCTAACCCAACATCAGAGGAGCTACAGAGAGTGCAGCGTGATGTGCTTCACTGAGTCGTGGCTAACTGCGCTAACTCCGGACTCACACATAAACATAGACTGTTTCCATCTGATCCAGGCAGACAGAACAATGGAGAGTGGTAAGAAGAGAGGAGGGGGTTTGGCTGTGTTTGTGAACGATGGATGGTGTAACTCTGGGCATTTATCTATCAAAGAGACGCTATGCTGCAAGGACATTGAGCTGCTAGCGGTTAGCATGAGACCATACTGGGAGTTCACATATGTTATTGTGATAGCTGTGTATGTCTGTGGAGTTTAATCACATCTCCCTGTCCTTCACTCTCCCCACCTTCACCCAGTATGTCACCTGCCACACTAGAGACAATAAAACATTGGACTTATTGTATGCCAACACCAAGGAGGCATACAGCTCATCACCTCTTCCTCCCCTGGGGGGCTCAGATCACAACCTGGTTCATCTCCAGCCTGTGTATAAACCTCTAGTACACAGAGAGCCAGTTGTGAAACTGTTAGGGAAAATGTTATAAAACACTTCTTCAGTAAAGACTCAGAGAAGAGAAACACACAGAACTTCTTGCTAGCAAGGGCAGCCTCCACTCTAAGAGACTCCAGTGAGAGAACTGCCC
>NW_005188177.1:4259-5879 GCF_000239375.1 Pundamilia nyererei | reverse complement strand
TAGCTACGTTAAAACAATAAAACAAGGTACGACCTCTCCCACGCTCCCAGGATGTGGGGGTGAACCAAGCCTGCTAAAAATCACACATCCTGTCACTACCAAATAACTACAAACAGCATCCTACCATAAGCAAACTTATATCACTAAAAGATTATACTGACTACTAAATACAATTTTCCATTAAAAGAAACGCACAGTAAGGAAATGGTCGGCAGAGACTGAAGAGGCCCTGAGGGACTGTTTCCGTTCTACTGTGTGGGACAACCTCTGCAGCCCCCTGGCGGATGACCTCAACAGCATCGCATTATGGATTACATGAACTTCTGTGTGGACAACACCGTACCAATCATAAAGGTACGGTGTTTTTCCAACAACAAGCCGTGGATAAATCCTGAAATAAAGGCTCTCCTCAAGGAGAAGAAGTGACCCTGTAGATCTGGAGACAAACAGGAGCTGAGAGTTGTCCAGAAGAAGTTGAAATGGAAAATAAGGCAAGGGAAGGAAAACTACAGGAGGAAGATGGAAGAGCAGCTGGAACAGGACAACATCAGAGGGGTTTGGAACAGCCTGAAGACAATCTCAAGACAAAAGAAGGCGAGGGAAACGGGGCGCTGTATAGGTAAAATTCAAAACCTGCAAGGCTGCATCACAGATGACTAATCCTCACACTCTTCTGAAACTTGCCACAGACATCAAGTTGTTCATCTCCTGGCGATCCCTGGAATCGGTTCAATGATGGATTGTACCTGTGGCCCCGCATCTCAGTGTCCAGCTTTTACAGCATCTTTCACCTCGTCTTCGCAGAGGTGGAGTGGATCACCAGAATCCCCGTCCTCTAGGTCAAACATCCCAGTCGGCAAGCAACCCTGTGTTGGCTCTGGTTAATGCTAGGTCGCTAGCAAATGAGACCTTTATTTTGAATGACTTCTTTACCACTTGACACCTGGATTTTCTTCTGGTGACAGAAACTAAACTTGGGCTAGTTGAGCCCGCTTTCTGAGCTTGTACCTCCAGACTGTAACTATCTCGTGTTTTAATCGTAGGGGATTTTAATATCCACATTTGCTGCTTAAATGCACCGCTGACTAATGACTTGTTAAATCTTATAAACTCTTTTAATCTTGTTCAGTCAGTTAAAGGCCCAACACATGAACATGGACATACCTTGGATCCTGTACTGTCTAGTGGACTGACTTTCTGTGACACTGAAATATGCAACATTAATTTCTCTGACTGCATGCCTGTTATATTTGAGTTCCCTCTTTCACGTCAGCCTGTCAGACCTGATGTACCCAAATGCTGATCTCGCATGATTACCTCAGATACAGCTGATCGTTTTGTTTGTTCTTATAAAATTCTAATCATGCCTTACTTTCTAATAGGTTCTTCTTACTTAACCACTGACAGCCTACATTCTCTGTTTAATTCAACCTGTTTGGAAATGCTCAATTCCATTTCTCCGCTCACAACCAGGTGTCTAAAACCTAAAACCCAGCCTTGGTTGAATAATGATACCACAGAACTCAGAAAGGTGTGTAGAAAAGCTGAGTACGCTTGGGGAGTGTGATCGTGTGTACAGCGTCTCTTTATGTCTGTCTCCACGTTGGTTGAGTGTGGAGT
>NW_005188177.1:0-3293 GCF_000239375.1 Pundamilia nyererei | reverse complement strand
GTTTGATGTACTTAGAGAATCTAAGGTCGTAAGAGCAGCAAAAACAAATATTTCTCTATGATTGTGTCTAATAATTGTCACAAACCTCATATTTTATTTAGCATTATTAACTCATTAATCCGCCTACTGCCACTCCCCATGTAACATCGAAAGTAACATGCGAAAACTTCAGTAATAGGGTCACAGATATCAGGTCTTATATTATCCCTCCTGCTACCGACCCATCTGTTCAAACACCAGCTTCAGTTGCTCTTGACCACTTTGAGCCCGTGTCCTTTTCATTACTGATTGAAGTAGTCAGCTACTTGAAACCCACAACATCTACTCTAAATATTGTTTCATCTCATTTACTAAAATATGTTTTTGACACTGTGGGTATGTGTTTGCTGTCTATTGTCAATAGCAGTCTTCGGTCTGGGTGTGTCCCTGCCGACTTTAAACATGCTGTGGTGAAACCTATTCTTCAAAAACAAAACCCGGAGCAGTGTTATCCAACTACAGACCAATTTCTAAATTGCCTTTTTTTTCTAAAGTCCTTGAGAAAGTTGTCCTTCTTCAGCTCCAGACCTTTCTAGATAGAAATGGCATTAGTGAAGTATTTTAGTCTGGTTTTAAAGCACCCCACAGCACTGAAACTGCTCTTTTAAGTTTTTAAATGACCTTTTAACTTTTACTGACTTGGGAGATTCTGCCATTTTAATACTATTAGACCTCAGTGCTGGCTTTGATACCGTAGATCATAGGATTCTTATCTCTCAGCTTGAACACTGTGTCAGATTCAAAGGGATTGCATTAGAATGATTTAAATCTTACCTGTCCAACTGAAGCTTTTCTGTTAGACTGGGGGATACATCATCCTTTAGAACCTCACTTTCTTGTGGGGTCCCCCAGGGGTCCATTCTTGGCCCAGTTCTCTTTTCAGTTTACATGCTCCCTATGGCATGGCTATTCAACTAAAAGGTTAGTTGGGCCAGATGTTTTTTTTTTTTTCAGGCAGTCCAGTCCAGGTAGGGTTAAACCCATGGTTTTTATTGTCAATTTTACACTTTTGGATTGAAAAATACATGCTGTTGTCTCAGACATTATAATGATACTTTAATATGTTTACAACATCACGATGCATTGTGAGTTAAATATTGCTAGGCTACTAGCATTCATTTTTGTGTTTTCTCTGCATTTCTGCCAGGACCACAGGCAGGGCCACTTTGAGGTTGCTTCTGGGCCACATGTGGCCAGCGGGCCGCCATTTGAATAGGCTTTCCCTATGGGTTCAATTTTTAAAAAACATGGCATCTCATCCCATTGTTATGCAGATGACTCACAGATTTACCTGCCACTGAAAAGTAAATCTGTGAGTCCCCTGAAGGTTTTGCTAGAATATTTGGAGGATGTTAAGGCATGGATGGCTTTAAACTTTCTTAACCTAAATGAACAGAAAACAGAGGTGATTGTGTTTGGTCCCTGTGACCTCTGCGACTTTGTACCCTTTAGCACCCTCATACCTTTCTGATCTTTTAAATTGGTACACTCCTGCAAGACCACTGAGGTCTGTGGATCAGTTGCCCCTGGCTGTCCCGAGGTCCAGATTACAGCACAGAGGAGATCAGGCCTTTGCTGTGACTGCTCCTTAATTATGGAGCAAACTGCCCTTTCACATCAGGACCTTTCCAACATTGGACACTTTTAAAACAAGTCTTAAAACCCACTTTTACTCTATGGCTTTTAAATCAGAATGAGTTTGTGTTACTTTTATTTATCTTGCTTCTTACTCAAATCTTCTAATTTTATTATTCTTTTTCTTAACTTTTATCATGTCTTCCTATGTTTTTATTTCTGTTGATTTTCTTAATTGTACAGAACCTTGGTCAACATTTGCTGTTTTTAATGTGCTATATAAATAAATTTGACTTTATCTTTGACTACTTTTTTTTTCTGTAAAAATTGTGGTAATTTCTGTTCTGTGTCCTGTCCTGTTTGTATGTGTGGTTTTTTGCTGCTGTTACAACCAAATTTCCCCTTGTGGACCAATTATAGGATTATTCTATTCTATTCTAATGTCAGTGAGACACATGCCATTTCAAGTTGATACCTTCAGGGTCTCAGAAAGATCTTCCATGGGGTTTTCCTAATTCAGTGGCCAGAGCCAAGTTTAAAAACATTTCCTCAGTGCTGGAATTCACAAGAGCCTGAAGAGAGTGAGTTAGTTTACCAAAGCTTATCTGGGCTGAAAACATAAGAGTTGTTGTTGACTTGATCCACTAGTATCTCCACCTTTTCTGCCAGCATTTGTGTTTTGGCCACGGTGGTCAGGAATCAATTAAATATCCTCTCTAACCAAAATATAAACACTCACTCATGGCAAATCTTCTTTCTATGCATGAGAGACAAGGGAAACTGAGTTGCATTAGCTGTATTTTGCTGTCCTCTGGCTCACTTCTTCTCCCAATTTCTTCTGGGGTAGTTCATCAAGACCCAGAAAGCGCTAAGCACAGTGTCCAGCAGGAGTTATACCGCTTTGAGTATTGCTGTTCCCAAATCAGATCACATCAGATAAACTTTGTTAATCCCAGAGGGAAACTAAGTTGTCATAGCAGCATTCAAATAACAGACAATAGAGAAAGCATATTAAAGATTTCTCTGAAATGCATGTGTTGTAGATTGGATATATTCTAATCTTTTATAAACCACCATCTCCCTCTAGAATGCAGTTAATCAGGTGTGACAATAGTTTAATATTACTAGTTTCTCTTGAGTGATCGTGGCTCAAGACTTGGCATTTCATCTTGTAATCGGAAGGTTGCTGGTTCGAGCCCCGGCTCAGACAGTCTCGGTCGTTGTGTCCTTGGGCAAGACACTTCACCCCTTGCCTACTGGCGGTGGACACTCTAACCACCGCCACAGTGCGCCCAAGGGCAGCTGTGGCTACAATGTAGCTTGCCATCACCAGTGTGTGAATGGGTGGATGACTGAATGTAGTGTAAAGTGCTATACAAATACATTTAAAGAGGTGTATAAATATAAAAGAACACAAGTAGTTGCACAATTTTGGGGGGATATTAATTGGTAAAATGTGATGGTAGGTGTGCAAATATAGATACTGTCATAGAAAAAGTTGTCACTGTTTAGTCTGATACAGCATGTGTAGGTCTGACCCAAGGAGACAAATTAAAGAGAAGAATGACAGAAGAAAGAAAAAGGGGTCGATTATCTTGTTAATAATTTCACCTCCTCACTACGTACGACTCTGGATACTGTAGCTCCTGTGAAAACTAAGGCCTCAAATCAGAAGTACC
>NW_005188176.1:62588-64681 GCF_000239375.1 Pundamilia nyererei | reverse complement strand
TATGTATATATATATATATACATACATACATACATACATATATATGTATGTATATATATATATATACATACATACATACATACATACATACATACATACATATATATACGTATACATACATACATACACAATATATATACATATTGCTGTGGATCAAAACCTCCAGTGGCAAGGCGGCCATTAGAAGAACACGCACCACTGAACCTGAAAATAACAAAAACAAACAAACAAAAAACAGAACAATATGTAAGAGTCCGGTAGGGTAATAAATCTCTTCTGAAGCAATTTAGTTCATTTTGGGTGAAAAAAAAACATTCCTCTAAAATATATATACTGACATCAGCAATCAACATCATTTGACTCAACATCATTGAGAATATCAATTATAGGTGAACTATTCTTTATCTACTAGCAATCAAGCTTCTTTAACCAAGAAGCTTAAAATATTTGAATGTAAAATAAAAATAAATAAATAATATTAAAAATAACATGATGTAATTAAAATGCACATCTTACATTAAGGACATCTGCATTTGTATCCACGGGCTAAAAGTAAAACAGCAAATGTGTTAGTAATAGTCCAGGTATTTGTAAATAAAATAAAAATAAAAGAGGCAGTAACTGTGACTCTTCTAGTGGGATGCTAAATGCAGAGATTTAAATTCACAGTATAGTGCTGCATGTACAGGTAGCTGTGCTGTGAACTGTAACTGAATATCAGAGAATCTCAGAGAAATTAAATGTATTTCTTTTTTGAATTTATCAATCATAAAACCGTCTGTTTTGAAGGCCTGTTACGATAACAACTTTTTGTTGGTCGGTATATTGCTCCATAAACAATTGCGACAAGTTATGTCATTGTCATTTTAAGACCATTTTATGTCTTTGAATGTATTTCTGTCTGGTCTCCTGTATTTTATTAATATGCCTCTGCAGCTCTGCACTAAACTTCCTGTTTCTTAACTTCCTCTTACTGAAGCCTCGGTTGCTAAGGCGACCTGTCACCCTCTGACCCTAGTTCTTTCTCTCCAATCTTTCTTTCTCAGCTGCATGAAACAGTCTGCAAGGTTAAGACTACCAACTGTTCCACCGACACTATCCCCTCTCGGCTTCTGAAGCAGGTTCTGGACTCAGTTGGACCTGTCCTTCTGGTCCTGATCAATGCCTGCCTCAGCTCTGGTTGTTTCCCAACACCCTTTAAGCACGCTGTTGTTCAACCTCTCCTCAAAAAGCCTAATCTAGATCCATCTCTACTCTCTAATTATAGGCCCATTTCCAACCTGCCCTTTCTTTCCAAAGTACTGGAACGAGCCGCCCTCACGCAGCTCCAGTTATTTTTAGAGAACAACAATCTCTATGAAATACTATATACAGTAGAATAAAATAAAATAATATTATTATTATTAATGCAAGATCTACACACTTTAAATTGACAAACCAACATGTAATTCTTAAAATATTTAGATCATGGAAATTAGGTATCAAAATATTAGATACCTACTAATTTCTAACAAATAGAAAGATAAGATAAGATAAGACAACCTTTATTAGTCCCACACGTGGGAAATTTGTTTTGTCACAGCAGGAAGTGGACAGTGCAAAAGTTATGAGGCAAAAATTAGAATACGATAAGAATAAATACAGTACACAGCTGTACAGGATAGAATAAAATACTATATACAGTAGAATAAAATAAAATAAATATACAATAAGATAAAAGTAGAATACAAATACAAATACTATATACAACTGAGTAAAAAATATGAAAATAATGTTATTTAGTGGTGTTGTGTTGTTATTATTATATTTTATTTTTGTAATTTTGTAATTTTTTATGTAAATATAATGGCAGATATATTGCATCATCAACAATTATTGAGGTCATGTACATGTATTGTGTGTTAAGTCGATATATCAATTATTCTGACAGGCCTACTGTTTTGGTATCATAACAAGCTTGCCAAACATGCCTAAGCAGTAGTTCAGGGGCCCGTTCTTCGTACCTCGCTAAGTAAGTTAGCTGGATTCGATTGTTGACGATTTCGCGTGATCTTGGATCGTTCGGTTCCCCGAAGCTCATCCGGGACTTGCTG
>NW_005188176.1:60139-61738 GCF_000239375.1 Pundamilia nyererei | reverse complement strand
TACGAGTTTGATTTGTCAGCAACTTCCTGCCAGCCCTCTCTCCTTGCTTTTGCAGCCTTTGCAGTGTTCCCTTGCGTTTTAATTAAACTCTGAAACTCCTGAAATCCCTCACTCAAGAGTTCTTGCTCTGCTGCCGGAAAATACCGAGCGCGCCCCTTCGACATTTTCACCGACCAATCAGAGGCTTGCGGATCAATGTTTCTACTATCGATGCGTAGCCCCTTTTACGACACCCAGTGATGTCACATTACTGCGTCCAGCTGTACTAATCGTCAACAGCAGGTGTGTTCGGGGAACCGGATTAGCGAGCTCACGGTTAGCGCGATGGTTTGGTCTTGGATGTGTCATTTGATCTTGGATGTAGTGAGCGACGTACGAAGAACGGGCCCCTGGTCTGAAACAAACAACAAACATAACTAGTGTTTGGGAAAATCTGTTAGAAAACAGTTATTATTTCAATAATTACGCTTAGCATGTGACACAGACACTGCATAACAAAACTACAACAACAAATACTTACTTTAGGAGAGGGCAGCATGAGGTTGAGACTTTGACATCTGTAAGAAAAAAAATTCATGTATTACAAACGAGTCACTTAAAAATACATTAATGTGGCAGACTGTTCCCTGTTCAGATGCCGTGTATAAATACAATCAGGGCTGTCACAACAATGGGGTGGGGCCAAGTGGCTGCAACCCTAGGTACAATGTGCAGGTATATATAATTACATATAATATATGTGAATAAAGCAAGAATCTGTTTAGGTTAGTCACTGTGCTGACTGGTGCTTGCTAGGTTTATATGATTGCAAACTGCACAAAAACAACAACAGCAACAACATTAATGACAATGACAAACAAAATCACTTACATTTATGTAAATCTTACATCAGGAAGATCTGCATTTGATTTCATGGGCTGAAATAAACAGGCAGAAACATTACTGCTAAATAACCCAAAAAAACCTCTAAAAAGCCTAAAAATGACTAAAAAAAGCAAGGAAATGTGGAACATTGTAATTAGTGAATATTAATAAAGCATAACTGTGCTTTGTTTCTAACCTTGGTAAGTAAGTGCTCTGTAGCCAGAAGGAGATTTCTGTAAAAGTCAAATTAAATGTGAATAGGTTTTGACAGTTATTGTATATAACAAGTGTAAAAAAAAAAAACTTTTGTAATTTTTTTCTCTTTCTGAAAAGGCAGAATAATAAGAAAAGGCTAAAGTACGTCACAATATAATTAATTAAGTTACATATTTTGATTACTTATGGAAGTGTGGAGCTGCCACCCAGGCAAGAAAAATAGAGCTATATCACGTTATAACGTGAAAAGTTTATTGTTCTAACATTGTGCTTTTCATGTTTGTATAGTATAATATCACGTTATTATAATATACATAATTATCACGTTCGCACAATATTTTACGGACGTGAAAATTATGTATATTGTAATAACGTGATATTACATTGTTCAAACATGAAAAGTATATTGTACGAACATGATAGTATATTGTTAGAACGATATACTTTTAACGTTATAACGTGATATACTTATATTTCTCTTTGCCTTTAGTGTGAGGCAGCTTTCAGCTGACACTGAGA
>NW_005188176.1:57777-59824 GCF_000239375.1 Pundamilia nyererei | reverse complement strand
CTGCTCCATCATTATTCACAGGAACCAGCCTGGACCTCCACCCAGCTCTGTGTCTTCTACGAGTGAACGGGTGAAGGATTTCTTCATTAAATTAATGCGGAAAAGGTTATCTGACAAAAAGTATGTATGTGTTAATACCACAGTCTCTTTTTTTCCTTTGTTTCAGTAACATGAACTTTTTGATGTCAGATTGGTGTCTGACTTAAAAAAAACTGCTTGATGTTGTTTCCTGGTCTCTAAACTGCATCTTAAAGGATGTCACTGAGGATTTTTTTTATTCTATAAGACATGACCAACATGTACATTTAAACTCCTGCTGCTCACAGTAGGACCATCACTAGCCCAGCACAATGTAAAGGACTGTGTTTACCTCTTGGTGGTGCTCGGTTCTTACACTGCCAACATTAGTTTAGAATTTCATTCTGCTGATGCTCAGCCTGCAAACCAGTTTCTCTTTGGGATGATTAAGATATTCTATGTCTTCATGAGCTTCTGTGGCTGCAAATGAAATACAAATCTTTTCTTCTCTAACAGGATCTATAGCAGACATGCTGGACCTGAACCTGAACCCAGGTGTGTGTCCTTTAAGAGTGAGCGGTCTAAAGGTTTCCCCATTCATTTTAAATCCCAGCAGGCACCTGCTGCAGAGAGGTGAGCTGTTAGCAACAGGAACTCTTTGATGTCAGATTGGTGTCTGACTTACATTAACTGCTTGATGTTGTTTCCTGGTCTCTAAACTGCATCTTAAAGGAAGTCACTGAGGATTTATTTTATTTTATAGGACATGTTCAACATGTACATTTAAGAGTGACAGGTCTAGTGGTCGCAGGATTAACTTTAAAGTCCAGCCTCATTCTGCGGCAAAGAGGTGAGCTGTTAGTAACATGTACTCTTTGATTTCTGCTTGATGTTTTCTGCTTTGACTGCTTGATATTGTTGGATATAAACTGTAGTGCAAACACGTCATTCTCTCAATCCCATTTAAACTGTCTCTTAAAAACAAACCTTTGATTTCTAAACAAGTTAAAATTCACTTCAGCAAACAGGAAGTAATGCTCGTGATCATGTTTTCTTCCATCGGTTATGTTGTGCTGTATGTTGGAGGACGTTAGAGTAGGTAGGTGCGATCGTGGCTCAAGAGTGTGCCCCAGGGTGGCTGTGGCTACAATGCAGCTTGCTATCACCAGTCTGTGAATGGGTGGATGACTAAATGTGTAAAGCGCTTTGGTGTCCTTAGGGATTAGTAAAGCACTATATAAATACAGGCCATTTTACCATTTAGGTAACGCTAACTTTGCTGCACAGATTTCACTTTTACTCCTAAAAGTCAGAGCATCAAAAATGACTCTAACACTAGTTATTAGTTTAACTTCTACAAACTAAAGTCACTCTCCGCTTTTCTTAACTTGTCTGAAAATCAAAATAAAATCAAACTGTAATCTACTAAAATGTAGAAAAGAAAGTTTCCTCTCTGACTTTGTGCCTTTTGGAGATTGGTTCATCTTTTACTCACTGAACTGTTGACAGAAAGAGAAATTAGAAAGCTTTTCCAAAAAATTCAAAAGATTTAAAAAAAATCCGAAGTTGAATTTAGTGCACAGCTCGCTAGTACACCATTTTCAACTTTTAAATGCTAGAATTTTACCCACTTTTGCAGCTAAATATAGACATGCATGCGTTTTGAAGAGGCAAGGCGTTAAACTGACATGGTAGACCAGTGTGTCTGTTACATGTTTTGCCACGATACTGGATTGTGATTTTACCTTTTAGTTAAACATTTTTATGCTTAACTTTATCTCCCAATGATCCTGATAGGAATTTAACCTTGTCCATCGTGTGATTGAGGTTATAAATGGAAACCAGGTTTCTAATATTTCTGAGATTAAGTTTTTCAGTTCAGCACAACATTCAAACTCAAAGCTAAATAGTAACCCAGGTAGTTGATTCTTATATATATATATATCCATCCATCCATCCACCTTCATCAGACCGTGGCTCAAGGGGTTGGGAAGCGTATCTGTAACCGGAAGGTCGCCGGTTCGATCCC
>NW_005188176.1:53784-55345 GCF_000239375.1 Pundamilia nyererei | reverse complement strand
TTTGTTTGTTTGTTAATTAGTTAGTTAGTTTATTTGCTTGTTTTAATCAATTTTAAATCATGCTTTTTATTTGTTTTTGTTTCTAATGTCTCTGTAAAGCACTTTGAATCACCTTGTTGTTGAATTGTGCTATACAAATAAACTTGCCTTGCCTTGCCTTGCCTACAATTCAACACTTAAGAGCATAAGAACGTCCGGACGGGAGAGATGCCTGCAGAGGGTCACAGCAAGTCTCAAAATGGTGACGGGTTACTCAGCTTCTTATAGTCTCTAGTGGCCCCCACCTAGTCATAAAAGCCTAAACATTCACATTCTTTCTCTCTTACGGCGCCTAAGTTATGACCTCGGCTCCTTGTTTCTCTGTTCTCTGTAAGGTGGGGGTCTGGAATGTGGTCTGTTTCTTCTATTATCAGCACAAGGTCCTCTGCACACAACATTCTCTTCATGATTCAGCAGTATGAAATGTCAAGAAACAGTGTAACACATTCAACAGTGTCGAGTAATACAGGCCAATCCAATAGATCTAATGATTTTCACACTCTTTTAAGTCAGAAGTATAATGCAAACTAAAACTACATACTGATCACACACTCTGTATTAAGGGGTATAATATCATCTACAGCAGTATCATAATTCAACTACTTTGATTACATATATAAGGTAACATATGATAACAGAATAATCTCACAGATGATTCCAATGGGTGACAGTCATGCAGGCACTGAATCCCGCAGCTTTGGGGTTCTGTGTGTTTTTACTGCACAGATAGCCTGCAGTATCTAAAATACATATCAAACGAGTCTATCAAGTACTGCTTAAGTACTCTTTTAGGTTTGCGATGCACACGTCCCCTATGAAACATCTGGAAAGGAGTTCAGAAGAATCTGAGGAAAAACATTGTCAGCCGTTGTGTAGTAGACTCACAAACAAAATATGCAACATCACCACAGATCACTTTTTTCCAGTGGGCCTCTTCCACAGTGTCCCGTGGAGACAGTATTGTGGGGACTTTCTAATAGCACAAGGCAGACTTCCTTCCTCTGATGAAGTCTTCTGAGTCCTGGGAGGTTTACAGCACAGAGTTTGGATTCAATCGCAGCCTGACCATAGTCAGCTATGTCACCTTTTCAAACGCTTAGTGCCCTGAATTCAAGAATGACATCGTCAGTGCATGAGGGCTCTTTCATAATGAGCTCTCAAAGGAGCTGCAGCAACAAATTTTAGAAGTGGACTGGAAGGTCATCCCCAACTGCAAACCCCAATCACTGAAGCAATGGGAAGGTGTGGGCTGACACTAGACACAACTCAGCCAGAGGAAAAAAGCAGCCTGGACAAAGCACAAAGAAGAAGATTGATTTGAGTTCCAAGTAGAATAGAATAGAATAGCCTTTATTGTCATTGTACAGAGTACAACGAAATTGGAGTGCCACTCCCTTGGTGCAAGTTTCAATAATAAATATTAATGTAAAATATAAAAAGTGCAAATAAACAATCGTAAGTACTCAAACAATAGTATGTACAATATATACAGGATAGCAACATTAATATAATGACAGTATGA
>NW_005188176.1:26388-27668 GCF_000239375.1 Pundamilia nyererei | reverse complement strand
AAAAAAAAAAAAAAGACAAATATTTGACAGATCAAATCGTTCTTGGACCAAAATGTCTGGCTGTTTGGTTTATCCCCTGAAGAGGTCTGAGCACTCCTCGCTGTACAACACAGGAAACACTACGTTGTTTAGTTTGTGTTTGGGTGTTTTGTTCTTGGGATGAACTAGTTTGTGTCTGAGTGTGTGGCTGGGTCTAAAGTGAACTGCGATGTGGTGTTTGGAGAAAGTTCTTGGGTTTTTCTGATTAATACCTGGGACTCTCCACCATTGGGGTTTTAAAACTGAAGAAGCTTCTCAGATGGGAGGTGAAACATCTTCAAAGAACTTAAATAAGTCCATTCTATTTTCTTTCCAGGCTCCTTAGATGACCATGACCTGGATGACTGGTCATGGTCAAAGACTGATGGTGTGACAGGTTAAACAGTTTTTATGTGGCTGCTAAAATACTGCCTCTCTTTCACCAGATACTGTTTCAGTCTCACCTATGTCTCTGAAGCCTTTTTCAAACAGTCCTCACAATCAGCTTCACCATCTGTTGCTGGCTAATCTCTAACCACTAACCTTTCTATTTCTTTGTGTTTCCAGATGAGCGCCCTCTGCTGGTTGCTGCTCATGTTATTACTCCATGTCTTCTTCTCCTGATGCTCTTTGTTAGTCTGTAAGTAGCGGATGCCACAAATCAAACCTTTTCTTTCCATTCAGATCATTCTGATGACAGTCTTCAGTGATCTCAGCCTCTTGTGTCATCCAGCAGAGGATCAGATAGGAAATGAATGCTGTCCAAAGTGTCCTGCAGGTAAGAACCCACTGAATGGTGTGTGTGTGTTTTCTTAGCACACAACTTGGATGCACAATCAATGTCAGCTGAAGTCTCTTTTTTTATTCAGGCACAACCAAATCAGATGTGACCTGAGCTCTGCAGAGGAAAACAAAATGATTTGTTCCTCTGTGAAAGGTCAAGTTTTTATCAACATTTTCCCAAGTGCTTTTTAACAGAGTGAGGGATTTTCAACACACTAAAGACACTAGTCTTCTTTAGAAAGCATCAATCATTTCTATGAACACACAATAATTGAATTATTTCAGACAAACCAAAATGAGCAGAGTCAATATGATCCCCCTTAAAAACCTGGTATTGAGCCATAGCACAAGCCATAAGCTTTGTAATGATGGACTTTAACTTTGATCAAAGCGTCAAATCGAGTTCAATTTCCTTTTATTTATTTATTTATTTTTTTTTGTGTCCCGTTTGGATCTATAGCCATCAGAATTGTTGTCTT
>NW_005188176.1:23951-25867 GCF_000239375.1 Pundamilia nyererei | reverse complement strand
ACCCATGTGTACACCTGTGTGCATACCTGTGTGGATCAGCATGCTTGCATTCCAAAGGTTTCTCCATGTAATGATCTGCTAGGGAGTGTGGGGAGCCCAGCCCTGTCCTTTATGGAGTTCAATTTCCAAATAGTATAAAAACTTTAGCAGGTTTGAGCTGAGATAGCATGATGCCAAAGGTTAGGAGAGGTGTGCTCACATGTGGCTGTCAGACTCTACTCCCTTCTGACAGCGCTAAATAAATGCTGATTAGTGCATCAGCAAAGCAACTATCTGGCATTTTGGTTCAGTTAAACTCAAAGACATCCAAAGGATGGCTGGAAGGCAAAGGACCACAGTTGTGTTTTCCCCTTCAGGTGGGCGTGTCCCACTAGTTCTTTGTTTTTGAGGCCACAACCCAATGACCAGCATCCCCACAGTGAAGCACGGTAGTGGCAGTAGTTCTGATATCACAGAATCGAAAATTCAAAAACACACCAAAACATAACAACTCAAAATACTGGCTCAAACTGACCCAGAACCATGACAGCCCCTCCCTCGGGCTTGCTCCCGACAGCCCTAAACGAAAAAACAGAACAAAACGACAGCTCCGGGCTAGGGCGGATGGAGGAGGTCCAGGATGGAGAGACAGAAACCAAACAAAAAACAAGAAGCAAGAGTCCAGGAAAACCGACAAAACTAAACTAAATCTATCATGACTCCCTAAAAACTTCAGGGGGCCGACCGTGCAGACGGCAACAGAAGCGATGGGCAAACAGTTTGGGGGGCCGCCCTCGACAGCAATTGATAGGTTTGTAGCTTGAACCTATCCGCTGGAACGATGAAGACAATATAATTACACAGCAAAGCAAGACACGAGTAGGCAAAGTTCTTCATGTTTCTCGTGCACGGGAGAGAACCGGACAAACGCCGTTCCTTCGCTTGACCCCAGTTGCTCTCGTCCGTTCTCCCGTAACACTGCTCTTTTATTGAGGTTACATGAATATGCATAGGTTCATTAACATATGACGTCTACATACACACAAAGAGTACCTTACCTTTGTGTGTGTGTGTGTGTGTGTGTGTGGTGTGATTTGTGTGAGGTCAAGATGTGACCCTGTGAAGCATATATGGTTAAATATTTCTAAGCATAAATGACAATCAACAATACAAAACCTAACAGCAATGGCATCCAACTCTTGGCCCAGAAAGCGGCTGGTTATTCCGAGGTGCAGAAGGTGGATTGGGCGGCGGCGTGGCAGCCGCAGGACCAGGCGAGCCTGATGCAGAAGCAGAGGCTGGACCAGGGGAAGCAGAGGCTGGACCCAGCAAAGCAGAGGCTGAAGTGGAAGCTGGACGAAGCAGAGGCTGAAGCAGAAGCTGGAGCAGGTGAAGCAGAGGCCGAAACTGAACCTGAAGCTGGACCAGGCGAAGCAGAGGCTGAAGCAGAAGCGGAAGCTGGACCGGCAAAGTAGCGGCTGAAGTGGAAGTTGAAGCTGGACCAGGCGAAGGAGAGGCTGAAGCGGAATCTGAAGCAGAGTCTGGACCAGGCGAAGCTGAAGCAGACGAGGCTGAACCCGGCAAAGGAGAGGTTGAAGGGAAGCTGGACCAAGCGAAGCAGAGGCTGAAGCGGAAGCTGAAGCTGGACCAGGCGAAGCAGAGGCTGAAGCTGAAGCTGGACCAGGTGAAGCAGAGGCTGAAGCGGAAGCTGAAGCTGGACCAGGCGAAACAGAGGCTGAAGCGGAATTTAAAGCAGAGGCTGGACCAGGAAAAGCTAAAGCAGACGAGGCTGGACCAGGCGAGGATGAAGACATGGCTGCGGAACCTGACGGCAGCGTGGTGGCTGTTCAACCTGACGGCAGCAATGCTGCAGGCGGTAATGCTGCAGGCGGTGATGCTGCAGGTGGTGTTCCTGCAGGCGGTAATGCTGCAGGCGG
>NW_005188176.1:20996-23626 GCF_000239375.1 Pundamilia nyererei | reverse complement strand
AGTCCAGGAAACCAGACAAAACGAAATCTATCATGAGTCCCTAAAATTTTCAGTGGGCTGACCGTGCGGACGGCTACGGTGGCGACGGGTACACAGATCTGAGGGCCGACCATGCGGACGTTAACGGTGGCAATGGGCAAGCTGTTCTGGGGGCCGACCATGTGGACTGCAACGGTGGCGACGGGCAGGCAGTTCTGGGAGTTGACCGTGCAGACGGCAAAAGCGGCGACGGGCAAACAGTTTGGGGGGCCGCCCTCAACAGCAATGATGTCCAGCTGGTGGCCCAGAAAGCGGCCGGCAATTCCGAGGTGCAGAATGTGGCTTGGGCGGCGGTGTGGCAGGTGCAGGACCAGGCGAGCCTGATGCAGAAGCAGAGACTGGACCAGGCGAAGCAGAGGCTGGACCAGGCGAAGCAGAGGCTGAAGCAGAAGCTGGAGCAGGCGAAACAGAGGCCGAAACTGAACCTGAAGCTGGACCAGGCGAAGCAGAGGCTGAAGCGGAAGCAGAGGCTTGACCCTCAGGCGAAGCTGAAGCAGACGAGGCTGGACCAAGTTTCTTTAAGCTTCAGTATTACCAAATATACTAATCACTTGTCATATAACTAACAACATCTGTCCTATCATCTCTAACACCCTGGAGGACAACGAGGAGAGTTTAGACGCTCTCCAAGATTACATCGACCGGTGCTTCCACGACTAAGTCATGAAAAAGGCTCAGAGCGCGTCTTCCCCGGCCAAAGTTGAGACGCCGTCATCTAAAAGATATCGCCCGGCAGACTTCCCCGGCACAACATCGCCTGCAGGCAAAGACGTCGTAGACATCCTGGACTCAATCGATAAGCGATTGTCCAGTTTTGATGCGAGGCTGTCCCTGGTGGAGATCTTACACCGGGAATTTAAATCTCTAAAAGAATCCCTGGAGTTCAGCCAGCGGCAGGTGGAAACACTTGCTGCGGAAAACGCCACGCTACGGGACTCGGTCAAATCTCTTGCCGAAAATGTGACCCAATTAAAGACAGAAAATAAAGAAATAAAAGAGACCGTTATCAATCTACTAGCCCGTAGCATGAGAGATAATCTTGTGTTTTCTGGCATTCCAGAGTCTGCTGGAGAGGACCCGGAAATGATCGTGAGAAGCTTTATTAAAACCCACCTTAAGCTGTCAGAGGACACGGTGAAAAACATAGGGTTTGAAAGAGTGTATCGCATCGGGGCTCCGAAGACAGGAGCGGGAGACCACGTCCTATTGTGGCCAAATTTGGCTACTTCAAGCAGAAGGAGCAGGTGAAGATTCGCGGCAGAGAGCTGAAAGGAACGGATTTCAGCGTGAACGACCAGTTCCCCAGAGAGATCCTGGAACGACGCAGGGTCCTCTTCCCAGTCTGACGTAGTTTTATCCAGAAAGGCTCCCGGGCTGTCATCGCCGTGGACCGGCTCCACGTGGACGGACAGCTCTACCGCGACCCCACTGCATGGCTGTATTGACCGCACACCAGATAAGAATCCGCTACACTATTTTTTTTTCACTCACACTCTCTTGCATTAACATCTGTTTAACTTTGCAATATCAGTTTGCTAATTTAGTAAACTGATCTCACTCTCCGCCAATGCCTTAATTGGAATGTGTCCGTTTTTATTTCTTTTTTCCCTCTCTCTCTCTCTTATCATCATGTGATGTAGTATGATAGCGCCTTAAGGCAACTTCTGTGGCGACTTGGTGCTGTGTGAATGGATTGAGTGGATTTTTATGAAATTATAAAAAAAAGCCATTCGCTTGGCTTCCCCTTGATCATCAAAATTAGCTGAGAAGGAATGTAAAACGATGGATGCTGAGGTAAGCAAATTTATTGCTTCCCAACAGAGAGGGCTGGAGGATAAAATACCCCTAAGCATTGTGTTCAAAACAGAAGGAGAGAGATGTGAACGAAACTGGAACAACTGGAAAAGGAGGCAGAGGGACGTTCAATTAACTGGAAAGCCAAAAGAGAAATCAAGAAACTAAAAGAAACCCATGCAAAGTGCTGTAAGTGGCTGTTCTTGTGCAATGGAGCATCTTCTTGGATGAAGGAGGATGACACGGGAGAAACAGGAGACATGGGGAGTATAATGGAGTCTTTGAAACAACTGAAGGAGGAAAATAAGAAGCTAGAGGACCAAATGAATAATTTGATTCCAAAGCCAGAAGATGCTAACAGATATCACACACCAAAACTATATCCTTGGGCCACATTATCAGCTAGTGCCCCATCACAACCATATATCATGCCTGTGATGACCCTTGGGCGGGGGACAAGTTCATGGCCCAGATGGACAAACTGGAGTGGTTCTTGGAGGAGTAGCGGACGTTGAATACACCAGCGCACCTCTAAACAGCTGACTCTTGTTGAGATGAAATTATTTGAAATGCTTCAATCCTCTGCTTTATATGAACTAAAATGCCACATAACCATATATTGTAGTATTAAGTGGACACGGCCCTGAAAATAAAGGCATTAAACTACGTGTCCTTGGGGGGGTAGAAGGCTGTAGACTCTCGCTTGCCTGGGAGAAAGTAGATAACAGGGAGCATCTTCTAGTGGAAAGTTACTGGGACACTGTTGTTTAGACTAGAATGAGAGAGCTGGGAATAAA
>NW_005188176.1:18774-19888 GCF_000239375.1 Pundamilia nyererei | reverse complement strand
CTACTCTAGACAATTATTAGCGAAATGCTACATACAGTGTGGGCGTTATATTAGAGTGTGGTAGCTGATCTTTGTCCTGTGAGCTGCAACTTCAGACTCACTTCAGACTGAGGGAGAAGAAGCAGAGGATTTTCTCTGTTTCTACACAGACCTGGTCCAGACAGCAGAGAGCTGCAGACTGAAGAAGTTGATGGTAAGAAGCTGAGTAAGTGCAACTTTGATTCATTCCAGTCTCTGAGGTTTCCTCTTCATCACAGAGCAGCTGCTCTTTGTTTGTTAGCGTGTTTCTGCGGAGAACACATGAACACTTGTTTCATCTCTGACGTCTGGTGTTGGATAAAGACTCCAAAGCAACAACAAAGTCTCCAACATCCACCTCAGAGCCTTTCAAACAGAGTGTGCAGGTTTGTTCTCCTCACATCATATCAGACTAACAGTCTGTGTGGGCATCTTCATCAGACTGTGCTGCAGGTCAGTACCAACATCATGAAACGTTGCTCACACATCTGCCACTGTTTGATCTTCTTTAACAGAGGAAGTGTGATCGTGCTTTGATGTTAAGTCACACTCAGTGTTCATGTGGACTCTGAACAGACTCACAGTCAAACTAGAAGAACTGGAGTCCTGATGTGAGAACCTGCTTCAGACGCTGGACTCCAGTTTGACTCTGAAGTTGTTTTATGAAGGATCAGAGTTCATGTTTGTCTGTTAAATATTCTCCAGAATTCATGGAAAGTATGTAACAGGACTCAGTGATGCCCCCTGCTGGTTCCCTCTGAGTGCTGCTTTCAGTCTCCAGTGATCCTGTAGATGGGATTCACTGCAATCTCGCTGCAGTTAGTCCCTCACAGCTACACAACTATGCAACTTTGAGAAAATACTGTATATGTTTAAGGGAGCCGTTAAAATATGATGATATCAATGAACGAAGTTATTTAAAAACAAAAGCTTTGTTAAAGTCAAAGTAAAAATAGTTCTTGTAGAACAATAGTGCTGGATTTTGGATGTAAATTCTAGTTAAACATGACAGCATGAGAGTTTCTTTCAACCATCATAGTACTCCTTGTTACTCAGATAGTTTAAAACCTTCTGCTGAAAGATGAGTTATGATGTA
>NW_005188176.1:15825-18754 GCF_000239375.1 Pundamilia nyererei | reverse complement strand
AACTGGAGTCCTGATGTGAGAACCTGCTTCAGACGCTGGACTCCAGTTAGACTCTGAAGTTGTTTTATGAAGGATCAGAGTTCATGTTTGTCTGTTAAATATTCTCCAGAATTCATGGAAAGTATGTAACAGGACTCAGTGATGCCCCCTGCTGATTGCCTCTGAGTGCTGCTTTCAGTCTCCAATGATCCTGTAGATGGATTTATGGAGACTTTGAGGGATTCACTGCAATCCCGCTGTAGTTAGTCCCTCACAGCTAAACAACTACACTTGCAGTTTTAATTTCCAGCTCAGTGTCATCTGTCCAGCAACATTTCTTCATCTGGCACTTTTCCTTTATCATTTCAGTTTTTCATTTTATCGGGAAACTTTGAAATCACAGCATTCAAACTGTTTAAACACACAGAGTCAGACTGCTGATACTGACAGCTCACACATGAAGTCACAGTTCAAGATTTGTCTCCAAAACTGCACAGAGACATAAAAACGGAGCCGTATTGAGCTCAATAGATTGTGTCATTGATGCTGATAATAATTAATGTGACATATGAGACATATGATGTAACTTCCTGTTCCCTTAAATAACCCTCTCACTGCATTCTGACAGTGTGCCGTAATAGTGGGAATAACACCAGTGGAAAGTTGTCATTGATGCGACGTGCTCATGAAAAAGCTGCCAACAGTTTGAACCTCACTAGCTCAAACCAAAGTCCTTTTAGAAGGAAGTCCAGCAGCTTGGCAGCCATCTTAAAACCCCTCTGAGTGCTTATTTGGGCAGCTTTCTGAAGCATGACCTAAATTTACATTAATTTTAATGGTACTAAAAACTGATTGTATGGAAAAACACTGATTTAAAATACTTCAACAATCTGCTGGCTGCCACACAGTAAGTTTTAAAGTTTTCTGGGAGTTCTTCTTTTACAGCCATCTTTACTTTCAGGGAAATCTCCCACAGATTTCAGTTTAAGATTGTAGTGCTGTCTCTCTGTGATAAAATCTCAGTAACATCTTCAGCTGCAGCCTGAGCCTTCCAGTCGGAGCCTTTTTCATGATGGGGAGTCTGATTGTTTGATAAGGCCCAACTTCAAGGTCTTGTGTGTGCAACTTTGAGAAAATATTGTATATTTAAGGAAGCCGTTAAAATACTATTATATCAATGAAATAAGTTATTTAAAAACAAAAGCTTTGTTAGAGTCAAAGTAAAAATAGTTCTTGTAGAACAGGGGTCAGCAACCTTTCTGATGGCGAGTGCCATCTAAAATTTCCTCAGAGGTCAGTGTGCCATATGATTGCATTAGCAATAAATTTAATAAAGCTCTATATTAACAGTTACACACTATATAGAATTATATTTGTTTGCAGATGTTTGCAGCAATCAGCGAATACTTATCAGCTATTTTGAAACAAAAAAAGACTTTTTATCCATAACAGCAAATGAACTGTACAACAGAAAATACAAATGCTATTTATGGTCTCCTCACAACAATGATAAGAAAAATAAACTGGGCCAATATGGCATGTTTGTTAATACAGAGACACACATGTTAATATGATCTCTGGTCTCCCACTCAGAGTGTTTGGACCAATGTTTTCTTTTCTGATCAAACCAGAAATCTTTAATGAACAGCTGGATTTGTCTCACATTAACTGGCTGAGTTAATGCCAGTTAATGCAACATCGAAGCAGCTGGAATCCACAGCTGTGCGTGTTCATGGAGCTGCATGTTCACCTGCTGGACGTCACTACCTGACAGGTTTAACTGTCTTCAGAACATTGCAGAGGCCTTATTGACAGTGTTTGGCTCCACACGTCTGTGTGAGCAGATTTTCTCTCACATGAGTCCTCAGGTAGCCTCTGAATGCTGGACACTCGGAGACCTGTGTCTTGTCACATAAAAATGCTGTCAAAATCCCAAATCTCACAAGGTTACATCCACACAAAGTTGTTATTTTTTGTCATATTACTATTTATTAGCTATGGGTCCTATGTTGCTGAGCAGTTCCATAGTTGCCTGAAAGTCCCAAAAATGCATTGTGTCTCGAGTCTACGGATGTATCCGTGTATGTCCGTGGTGCTGATGCTGAGCGGACAGCTCCTGATGCTTTTGAAGTGTCAGAATGTGGAAAGCTAACAACGTCCCTCTCACCAGTAGGCTAAGTTATTTTTAGCCAATTACAATTTGAATCTGGTAGTTTGGGTTGTTAGTTAAGATACCATCATTAAGAAGAGGCACAACTAATGTGTCTATGCGAGCTGATTTGCGATGTGCATCGCTGGAACAGCCATTTATTTTTTGATGCACCTTCTCAGATTAATTCACTGCGTGTCGTGCCCAGGGCTGGACTGGGACAAAAAAACAGCCCGGACATTTTGACTAGAGACCGGCCCCCCAGGTATTAAAGCCATAAAGCCTTTGAATAAAACAGACGCTGTTGTGACAGTGATGTACAGTCTTGTTGGTATATGTATGATTTCTATACATTTTATGTCTGATAAAAACTTTGGTTGTAAGCTTCAGATAATTATTTAATAACAGTGAGACATTTTAAATGAAAATAAGAAAGTATTTCTTTGTGCCCCCTTTTCCCTGTTAATGCCCTACCTGCCCCCCTGGCAACACTTTGCTAGACCCGCCCCTGCACAGTTACCAGCTGTCAGCTACTTAGAAAATGATCCTGGTGTTATTAGTCTCTCAGAAACAGTTCATAACTTCCCTTCAACTCATCCATGTCACCTAAAAGGTAAACCTGTTTCTCCATCACAGCTCTGTTGATTCAGTAAGGACATCTCCTGGTTTCATGTTTCCCTCTCACCACATATCCAAACCGACATCATGACCAGCAGCTTTACAGCTGTGGCTCCAGCAAACATCAGCTGATACTAGAAATTAATATTAAATAAATTCTAACAACAGCTGATCAAGCTTAAA
>NW_005188176.1:14058-15586 GCF_000239375.1 Pundamilia nyererei | reverse complement strand
TTTAAACGAATATCCTCATATGTGGCTCTGATTTTTCATAAAAACAAAAATAAGGTAAAAAAAATATCTGGTAATTCTTTGTTTTTACATTCATCGGGCCCCAATATGCCCAAATATCAAAGAGAAATTAAAAATGCATGTCATGGAAGAATTCAGGTCTTAGGAGGTTAAGGTAGCAACAGGGGAGGGAGGGGAGAGAATGAGAGTAGAAGAGGCAGCTGTGCAGCAAAGACAAAGAATAACTCCAGCTTTGTGTCTTTTTCATTGTAGCTGAAGTCTGGGACAAACTGCGTCCCCTCTCAGCTCAACACGAAACGCGTAATAATTTCTCTGAAT
This sequence comes from Pundamilia nyererei, assembly GCF_000239375.1. Taxonomy (NCBI): domain Eukaryota; kingdom Metazoa; phylum Chordata; class Actinopteri; order Cichliformes; family Cichlidae; genus Pundamilia; species Pundamilia nyererei. The sequence goes on along the minus strand of NW_005188176.1, from coordinate 15,250 downwards.
GCGGGAGGATTCCGTCTTTTTACGGGACGGTTGGCAACTCTACTAACTAACCTTATGAATGAAATAAAGTTAAACATCAGTAACATCAAAGCACCCACCCAGCTGTATAGGAACTCTGTCATGCTAGCTAGTACGCAGTACGAGTTATTGTTGCAAAAAGTCAGCACAACGAAAATAAACTCCACCTAAACTTGGTTCATATCTGACCCAGATAGACTGCAGGTTATAACTTCTTACCTGAAGTTCAGTTCACCGCCTCGGGTCTCTGCTCCTCCTGCCTCCGATCTCCCTCATCCACCTGCTGGCCTCCACCACTTGTTAATTTTACTGAATCTGTGGAAGCTCTGCGATGCCACCAGCATCTGGCCAATCCACCACCTTTCATTGTTTATACTGTTACAAAATAAAAAATAAATAAATAAAAAAAATAACAAAAATCATCGGGCCACCGAGCAAATGATGGCCAGTCCAGCTATGGCCGTGCCATCAGTTAACCCTTCGCGTGCCAACTGTGGCATGCGTGCCTAGGGTTTCCAACCCCTGTTGTAGAACAATAGTATTTTGGATGTAAATTCTAGTTAAACATGACAGCATGAGAGTTTCTTTCAACCATCATAGTACTCCTTTTTACTCAGATACTTTAAAACCATCTACTGAAAGATGATTTATGATGTAGTGGAGGTTTTTAAAAGATTGTTTCATGTTTACATATATATATTTAACAGTGATTCAGTTCTCCATCTGATATACTCATTTCTAAATGTGAAATGAGTAAAAAAAAATGAAAAAAATCTTGGTGTCTTAACTAATTTTTGGGGGAAGGAGATGTGGTAGTCAAAATAGAGCTGTAACTCCTAAAGTTTTCGTCCAGTTTAAATTAAAGCTACATAGAAACCACCAGGTGAAATTATATCAAACTCATCTTATTGTTAAAATTTGCCTCCACCTTCCTTTTGTTTGCTGTCCACATTATTCCTGAACAGAGACAAAATATTACTTGTTATTTTCCTTATTAACAGTAAATCAGTGTCTGTCTCTGCACACTCAGCAGGAATAATCAGTGTGTGTCAGTGAATGCATCGTGTGTGCTTCATGGCTCCATCTAGTGGGCTGATAGCAGAGCAGCTGATGGCAGCTTCCTCTGCCTCACACTGCTGTCTGACTGCATCCAGCTGACACTGAGATGAAGCAG
>NW_005188176.1:8663-12518 GCF_000239375.1 Pundamilia nyererei | reverse complement strand
AAGACATGCAGTTTGTGGGGATTGATTAATTCAAATTGCCCATAGGTGTGAATGTGAGTGCGAATGGTTCTCTGTCCCTGTGTGTTGGCCCTGCGACAGACTGGCGACCTGTCCAGGGTGTACCCTGCCTCTCACCCTCTGACAGCTGGGATAGGCTCCAGCACTCTATCCATCCATCCACTTATCGTGGATCAAAAATAGAAAGTATGACAGTCAGTGTGGATTTGGACACAGATGGGAGAAGAAATTTCAGGAACAATAAGAAATTCTTTGTTTAAAACAGTTTTTGACACAATTATAAATATTAAATATGAAATAAATAATGTGTAAATCTAACAGACAGCAGTTCATGAAGAAGGATGAGTATAAAGCTGAATGATGATGACATCATCGTTGACCACAGGGGTCAGTCTGAGGGCAACGATGATGTCTGCTATCAGTTAACATACATTCGTAAATTATTACATAACATTAAAAGAGGAAGGATCAAAGAAGTGTAACCTTCATCCTGCTCTCTGTGATGAGAAGTCTGCACAGGAACTTTGCTTGTCTCTCCTTCCTGACAGCAAAAGTCACAATGAGCTTCCTGTTAGTCATTGTCTTGTCCATGGAGAGCAGTCAGAGCTTTAAGATGATCCTGTCCCCTGATATTTCTGAGGAAGGTCTGGATCCTCTTCAGAGGAGAAAACACGTCTCCAATTCGGCTGTTTCCTGACTGTGAGGACAATCTCTGTAGGTTCTTTTCTGTGGGAGAACACATAATTCAAAATCTTTAACTTAAAATAGAAAACTCAAAATTTTAAGATGAAAATTCATGAAATGAAAACAGTTTAAAAAATGAAGGACACTTTGTTGTCCTTAATAGTCCCATCCTGCTGTACTGCTAATGACATATTTTGAGCAACTTCATATTTAATGGGCACAGAAGTATCTTTTCACACTGATACCATCAGTATATGTGAACATAACCAACATTTCTTAGAGGAACATCAGTCTGTATTCATTGTAGTCAGCGGTTTAAAAACATACCTTTTATTTATAATTGAGAACAATGTTGTCCAGCTTTGTTTCTGCTGCTGATCCAGTACCAACGATGCCTTGGCTGTGTGTATCTGCTGATACTGAGTACAGTACCAGTGTTACATTAATAAGCTGTATTCTTCTCTGTGAGGAATACAGCTTATAAATGTAACATTGAGAATTATTATTTTATTTGAAAGGAACATCAAGCTCAACCTAAAAAAGCTTTTCTAACTTTGTAAAATCAAATAAAAACATGTAAGAATATAAATTTACTGAGCTGTCGGTATTAACTTCTAAAATAATGGATGAAAACAAGATAAAACCACTAACAACATTGAAAGTGTGGTGGTGTTATTGATTGAATATATTTTCACTGGTCTTATGGACACAGCTGGAGTCAATAATATTTAATATGTCAGCGTGAATATAATAAAAGCTCACCAGTGTTACACTGACCAAGCTTCCTTCTAGCTTCTCGTATAAAGTCTCTGACTGAACCTATCAGCAGTGAAAGTAAACCAGCAAGAAAAAGCAACATTGTTGTTGTTGTTGTTGTTGAATATTTCCAGTCATGTCGGCTCACTCGGACCTTAGTTTACAGTTTTGTAAAAGCTTGGTAAAAAAATACAAACTCAAACTGTTGGTGCAGGATGAAATACCTGCAAACTGCTGTCATCTGCAGAGGAATTGCTTGTTTGAAGAGTTTCAGTCAGGTTTCAGAGCTCATCACAGCACAGAAACAGCTTTAGTGAAGGTTACAAATGATCTTCTTATGGCCTCTGACAGTGGACTCATCTCTGTGCTTGTCCTGCTAGACCTCAGTGCAGCGTTCGATACTGTCGACCATAATATCCTATTAGAGCGATTAGAACATGCTGTAGGTATTACAGGTACTGCACTGCAGTGGTTTGTATCATATCTATCTAATAGACTCCAATTTGTTCATGTAAATGGAGAGTCCTCTTCACACACTGAGGTTAATTATGGAGTTCCACAGGGTTCAGTGCTAGGACCAATTCTGTTTACACTATACATGCTTCCCCTAGGCAGCATCATTAGAAGACATAGCATACATTTACACTGCTATGCAGATGACACCCAGCTCTATCTATCCATGAAGCCAGATAACACACACCAATGAGTAAAACTGCAGGAATGTCTTAAAGACATAAAGACCTGGATGGCCGCTAACTTTCTGCTTCTTAATTCAGATCAAACTGGGGTTATTTTACTCAGCCCTGAAAATCTTAGAAATATGGTATCTAACCAGATTCTTACTCTGGATGGCATTACCTTGGCCTCCAGTAACACTGTGAGGAACCTTGGAGTCATTTTTGACCAGGATATGTCCTTCAAATTAGAAATATCCTGTCTCAGAGTGACGCTGAAAAACTAGTTCATGCATTTATTATTTCCAGGCTGGACTACTGAAGTACTGACTTTTCCTGCCAGATCTTGATCTGCTCATATATGACCTGCTCATATATGAATTAACTCAGACTCAGCTACATCAAATACAAATTAAGATTTTCCATTTTTTCTGCTTTAAATCATCAGAAATTGAAATGAATTGATTGCAGTACAATTATGATATTAAATGGTTTTAACTTTTACAAATTTCCAAGAAAATAGAAAAATAAGTTTAAAAAAATAAATAAATTGGAGAGGAAAAACAACAAAACAAAACAAAGGACAATAATACAGAAGAAAAGATTAAAATACATGAACAAGATGTTATAACAAAGTGTGCAGAGGCAGATTTTAAAATGTTTATGAAACATTGAACTGACTGAGTTGATCTAACCTAACACTGAAAGGACGTTTGTTCCACTGTGTGAAATACAAATGCAATAATCTGAACAGCAAAGAAGACTGTCTAGTTTTTAGCCTGCTCATTTCAAATAACAAAACTGGCCTTATTAATTCCACAATGTTTTATTTGGTTTGTTTGTTTTTGGAAGAACCTGTAACAACAGGGAGTCATATGGGAGTTACTGTGCTTCTTAAAATCTCTCTGAGAGGATCTTGACCTTTTCATTAAAATTCTTCATGGTTCCTCCACAGAGTGGACCAGCAGAGCTCAGAGGTTCCCAGTGGTCAGTCTGCCCAGCAGCATCAAACACACCTGGACTCCATATTTATGGTCTGTCCATGTACAACAACTACTGTTACATCTGTTCTGTTCACAGTCATCTCCATGCTCTTTGTAGACCAGTGAATTGTCAGTGTGTCCAACATGGGTCTGATGTTTGGCTCCATGATTTCAGTCTGATTGGCTCATTCATAAAGTATTCTGTTCCAGCTGCTGGAGGACAACATCATCACTTTTGTGAAGAACGAGCTGAAGAAGATCCAGAAGGCTCTGAGTCCAGATTACCCAGAATGCTTAGAGAGTCAGAGGGAGGATGATGAACAGAGCAGAAGCAGAGAGGCATTTGTGAAGATCACACTGGGCTTCCTGAGGAGAATGAAGCAGGAGGAGCTGGCTCACCGTCTGCAGAACAGTAAGAGGATTTATGTAAAGATTTAAGCTGGTGGATGAATAAAATGTTTAGTATTGTTGCTAAAGACTAACATCTGTTGAATTATTCTGCATGTGCACTTAATAAATTGTTGAGATTCTGAATGAGAACTAATGTTTCTAGAGACAATCCAAGATATGTTCAGTCATTTAGGGGGACAGAAATTTTAGTAAAACACAAACTGATTATTGATTGTCAAACTGATTGTATTTTTATTACTGTTATTCAGAACTTCATGCTGCAGTTTGTCAGCGTAACCTTAAATCTGCACTGAAGCAGAAGTTCCAGTGTGTGTTTGAGGGGATCACTA
>NW_005188176.1:0-7069 GCF_000239375.1 Pundamilia nyererei | reverse complement strand
TCTGCTTCAGAGGAGGCTCTTCTGAGGCTGCTGCCAGTGGTCAAAGCCTCCAACAAAGCTCTGTAAGTAAATATGTGATCATCGCTTCATTCTTAAAATCGTGATTCTACTAAACAAAAAAATCAGGCGTGCTGGGTTCAAAGAACCTAGCCTTTAAAAGGATGTAAAAATAGTGAATTAAATGATCATCAGTCACTCAGTGAATATATGGTATTTTAATGTTTCAGTCCAGCAGGACATGTCAGCATTTCTGAGACATTTTTGTCAGTAACTCATATCAAAGGACAATCCAGACCCAGTCTATAAGAACATTAGCTCGGATCCTTCAGCCCCTGTGACAGGTTTATTACACTCAGGTTGTTAACTTGTCTCCAACTCCAGGAGTTTAGTTCTTTTTTTTGCTAAAGTATATACTTCAGCTACCAGACTGTACCTGATTTTTTTTTTTTTGGTTGTTTGTAATCCAAGTTCTGGTTTGTGTCTCACCTTCAGTGCACATTCTTCATTTTTTAATATAAATCTCTGCTGTGGCTGTCCTGATTTCATCCAGTATGGAGGGAAAAACTTGGGCTTCATAATTGAAATTGCCACTCAGGTCCTATTTCTTGTCTTGTCAACCATATCTAACAGTAAGGCTGCCATAACCAGGGTTCCCAGAGAATTACAGTTGGTTTTCTCTGGGTACTCCACAGTTTCCTTCCACCGTCCAAAGACATGCAGTTAGGTTACCTGGTGATCTAAACTGCATGCAGGTGTGAGTGAGGATGGTTGTCTGTCTCTCTGTGGGCTAAGTTGATGAGACTGGATGGATCTCTGTTTTGCCTTTAATATTGCCTGACAGCAAACATTCTCCATAAAGTTGGCATTTCAGGTCGTCCCCTTTATACACACCTTTAACAGGAAGAGTGTTTAAAATCCAGTGTTTCTCACAGTACGCAAGTAATGAGCATAATAATTACTGAACAGAGATGTCATGCTGTGAACTTTGTTGCTGTCGATCTAAAATTTAAAATTGCATCTGAGAAGATTTTATTTCCAATCATGTTTTTATGAATTTTACTTTTTTTTTTAGAATTTCTAAGCCAGAAGGTGGAGGAGGTGGAGCTCATGATGACTAGCTGTTGCCCTTCAGCATGCTTTATGAAATTATCCAGTCACCGAAAGTTGAACTTTAGAGGGTGGGGCTTCAAAGGGGAATGAGCCAAAGCAGCTTGTTTTAGACAGAAAATGAAACAAGAGTCTGCACCAAGTCCAGCATATGATACATTATTTATAACTACATTTACAGTAATCCCAGATATTAGAATGATTAAAGTGACCAACAGTACTGTAGTACCTGTAGTACTGTAGTACCCACAGGCCTGTGCCAGCAGACACTACTGTCTACTATAGCTACCCGCGCTTCACTCGTTTCCATTTAGATACACTGGTATAATTGTGTTTCTACAAATCCAAATTTTCTCCCACACTTAAATTTTATTTATTTTTTTAGTTAATAATGCATTGTCACAGACATATTATATTGACAGGCTTAACATATAAACAGATTTCATTTGATTACAAATATTATTTTTTTTTGTGTGTTTTTTTGCTTTTGTTTTTTTCAGGCTGAGCAGCTGTAACCTGTCAGCGAGAGGCTGTAAAGATTTGTTGTCAGTGGTCAGCTCCCAGTCCTGTAGTGTGAGAGAGCTGGACCTGAGTACCAACAACCTGAATGATTCAGCAGTAAAGCTTCTGTCTGCTGCGGTGGAGAGTTCACACGCCAAACTGAATATTCTGAGGTCAGATCAATTTGTATTGTCTTTAGTTTTGTTGTTTATTTGTTTGGTTTTTGTTTGGTTTTATCAACTGAGCAAATTAATCAAACAATTTAACCATTAAACGAAAACGTTATCTATTTCTTGTTGTTTCGTAGCATTTTTAATCATTTCTAAGTTAAAGTGAAGTTTTACTAACCTGCTCAACACAAGACAATAAGTTATTGCACTCAGATTACACTTTAACACCAGTCTATGTTCATGTTTTTATTTTCAGACTCAATGCCTGTGAACTCTCAGAGGAAAACTGTGAAGCTCTGTCTTTAGTTCTCAGCTCTCAGTCCTCTAGTCTGAAAGAACTGGACCTGAATATCAGAAACCTGCAGGGTTTTGGAGTGAAGCTTCTATCTGCTGGGCTACAAAGTTTAAACTATAAACTCAATACCCTGAGGTGAGATCAAAAAACGTTTTGTTTTTAAACGTAACCAATTAAATAAGGCATCCAAGTTCATCGTATGATGTTGTATTTTAGTATGTTAAAATTTCCTTTTAAAAATATAAAAAAAACAGGATTCAACATTTTTAAATATATTAACAAGCTTGACTATCTTTTTTTTAAAAAATAGATTCTTTTATTTTTCAGGCTGAGTGGCTGTAACCTGTCAGAGAGAAGCTGTGAAGCTCTGTTGTCAGTTCTCAGCTCCCAGTCCTCTAGTCTGAGAGAGCTGGACCTGAGTAACACTAACCTGCAGAATTCAGAAGTGAAGCTTCTGTCTGGTGGACTAAAGAGTTCACAGTGTGCAGTGGAAACTCTCAGGTCAGGATTCAAACTTTTCCACAGATGATCATTTAAAATCATTTAAAATTTATTTAAAATAATTCATGAAAGATGCATGTGTTTGTTGTGTACATCAGTGAAGTCCTGAAGGGCTTTCAGAGCTTTCTGAACTTCCTCCAGGACCTCTGTGTCCTGCCAAGTATGGACAAGAGGTCTGGTTTTCATGTGGACAGAGAGGACTTTTGAAAGTGCTCTTTCCTGCTCCAGATCCCTCTCTATCATGAGCAGCCTTGATCCCCAGTCAGTTGCTTCCTCTGTGATTAGCTGGTGACTTTGAAGACCCAGCTGTATTTGCACTTCAGCTCTTCTCTTCCTCCAACTGTAGGAGAAGCTGCTGACGACTTTGTTCCACATGAAATAGCCCGGGTAATGCGGGAGTCATCCATACCATGTCTTGGAACACAAAATACAAACTTTTAAATCACTTGCATTGTTATGTTCAGAGGCAGATTGCTCAAAGGCAAATTAACATCATCTCTGTTTAGTAGGGATGTATAAGATTGAACTATATTTGTAAAATGTGTTGTGTAACGTAGAACCTACAAATGGTTCTAGTTAAACTAACTTGGTAAAATTACCAGCAAATGAGTGAAACTTGAATACTTTTCCATCTTTTCAATCTCACTATGTATTTAAAGATGTATCCCTGTCTTGTCTCAGCTGGGTCCTCATTTAGTGCCACAATCCTCAGTCTAATAGAAACACACTCCAGTAAGGTTATTGGATTTAATAAGGATGCTTTATTTATGGCTATGGCTATGGCTTTAAGGCTATGACTTATCAACATATTTGTCTTGTGGTCAATAGGCATATTTAGCTCTGCAGGTGACTCTATAAACTTGTTATTTAACACCATGCTGAGGATTGTTTTTCTTATTTCAAATCAGCTGATTCAGTATTGCACTCACCAATGGCCAGATGAAGTCTGTGACCAAAACACTGCATCCTCAGCCACTTGTTTAGTTGAACCGCCTTGACAATATCAGCTCCATTGTCAGTTGTTATAGCAACCAGTCCTGTTGGGTTGAGCTTTGAGATTTAGACAGGTGAGAAAAAATGCTGGAAACAAAGAATGCTTTCCGAAATGGAAGTGTAAATCATTTCTTTTCAACAAAATGCAGTGAATGAACCACAGAGAAATCTAAATCAAACCAATATTTGCTGGGACCACCCTTTGCCTTCTTCTAGGTACACTTGCACACAGTTTCTGAAGGAACTGGGCTGGTAAGTTGTTCCAAACATCTTGGAGAAGTAACCGGAGATCTTCTGTGGATGTAGGCTTCCTCACATCCTTCTGTCTCTTCATGTAATCGGGGACACACTCTATGATATGATCAGGGCTCTGTGGGGTATCTGCTCTCCGGTGTGGTCTTGACGAAAGTAGCTTATCTGGAGACGGACAGGTTTCAGTTGGGAAGACTTCACGGTCTGGGATACAGCACGTAGTGTCACCCACTCTTCATATTGCACTTATGGTGGAAAAGATTAGCAGTGCTCCAACCTTTTATCGGGATGCTTTTTCCACATTCTCTACAGAATACATTATTCTGCTTAGGGATGGGTGGTATAAACGGTATACGGTAGAAACGATATGAATTTGGCCAACAGTAGAGATTTTGACTATACCCTTCTACCACGATAGCACATGTTGATGGTGTCATCAAGCTTGATTTATTAATGTTGAATTCTCTCATAGCTGCTCTATTCCCATGTTGTTGCAGTATATTAATGACTAACCTCGTATTGTGGATGAATAATCTCAGTTGTTCTCCTGACTGAAGTTTGGTCCGTTTACAGCATCCTGCCATGTGATTGCATTTGTGTCTAACCATGGGGAACCCTCTCGTTAATTTTTATCGAGTGGAAAAAAAGTTAGCGTTCATCCTCCAGCTTCACTGTTTATGCTAACATAGCTGTGTCGCTAGCTATCACGTAGCACATAATGATGTGCTATGTGATATACAAGCTGTCCCAACTTCAGTAACCCGACAAAAGTCACTGTTGTGTAGTTTTCTGTCTTCATTTATGTTGGAAGTGATAGCAGAGCTGTACATTTAAATTTTTTCAGAAATCTCTCAGTCAGAACATGCTATATCATGTTTATGTAGAAACTAGCGAGCTAAATTCCTGCTAACTTCTAACTCCATTGAATTTAATAGATTCTGTTTTCATGGATGCCTGGATGTTAAACTTAATTGGCACACCTGATAAAGCAGTAAGGCTGACCATTTTATTAAATATTAAAGAATCTAGACAGTTTTTAACTCTCAGTGATGCTGCAGTGTTTGTTTGACTTTGGGACATGAAGTGGACGGAGTTTTGGACCCAGATTACTCAACGAGGCTCCTGACTACGATAGCCATAATGCTCAGACAATCCATCAAGTGGTGCGGCTTCGTAGTTTACCAAAGTCATACTAAAACATTTTTTGACAGACTTTTGAGCACTGTGTACCACACAAAATCGGTTTGAGGTCAGTAAGCACAACCAGACTTCATACATAAGGTTCACTGTCCATTTTTGAGAAAATTACAGGATTTTAAATGCGCCTTATAGTGTGGAAAATACACAGAAGAAAATAATATATCGCGATATATATCACTACCGCACATGCTTCAAATTATACTGCAATATGGATTTTAGGCTATATTGCCCAACCCTAATTCTGCTGCTCATCTGACACTTTGAATCCGAACCATCTCCAAATAACTGAGCCATTGTTTTTTATTTTTACCAATGAGCTCCTCTTCCATTGATACCGTGTCCATCCTTCCCTACCTGCAGGTGAAGTGATGGTGGTGGGGGCGTTGTGTTCAATGAGATGGAGAGGCGGGGCAGAGTGACTTCACATAGAGACAAAGAGAGGCAAACTAGCAGCTCCACAAGTAAAATTATAACACAGCACTGTATCTATCCACATAAAGGATATTGTCACATTTTTTTATAAAAATATATGGATATGTTTTAAAAACTGGATATTTGTCCTAGTCCCACTCTGTAGTGGTGATTCAAGGATGCAGTAAATAGATAATTACATGTACCGAGACCACCTCCTCCAAAGGATATTAGTGCAGCTGTTTTGGTCATCAGCCCAGTGAGATTACTGTGTTCATGTCTTCACAAAACAAACCTCACCAAGGGGGAAAACCAACCTGAGTCTAATTTAAAGACACCGAAGAATGCGGCTGAGAAAACACCGTTACAAAACATATTTACATGAAACTGAAAGGTCAGCATTTCTTTGAAACTGAAGTTTCATCTGTCTTTACAGCAGAAAAACAACACAGGAAAAGAATCAAAAAAGATGATCACTCAGTGAAAACATAACCCACTGCGTATATGCTGCAATATTCAATGAGCAACTGAAGACATTGGGTACTTTGCTTAAATATATCGACTCTTCTTCACTGAAAATCAAACACGAATAAGGTGATAATATAAATGAAGTTAATAAGAATGTTATATGTGAGCTTATTAATGAAAAATATGTGTCTACATTACATAGTGAGGAGGATTCCATCGTTGGATTTTGTCTCCTAAAGTAGAAAAACAGACAAATGTTCAGTGAAGAGTTCACAGGTGGATTGTTTTGTGTCTGCAGTCTGTCCGGCTGTCTTATCACAGAGGAAGGCTGTACTTCTCTGGCCTCAGCTCTGAGCTCCAACCCCTCCCATCTGAGAGAGCTGGACCTGAGCTACAATCATCCAGGGTCCTCGGGAATGGAGCTGCTGTCGGCTGGACTGAAGGATCCAGGCTGGAGACTGGACACTCTCAGGTATGGAGAGAATGCCTGTGTCCAAATTTAGCGACAGCACACATTTTGAGACCTATTACGTCACAGCGACGTAACGACGGCTGTCCCAATCCGAAGTGTACTCCAAATGCGGTCTTCAAATGCGCCGTCGAATTCTCCAAATTTGAAGTGTGGTCTGGTGTACGCTTCGTGGTCCCATATATCCCACAATTCATAGAGTAGTGGTGGGTGTGGATAATTTTGATGGCAGACGGCTGAAGTGGAGCGGCCGAAGAGTAAACTTTCTAAAGTAAGTACTGAATATTATGTCACTTATTTATGTGCGAATGTTTAATAATGAAGAACATTAAAACATTACTGTTTTAATGTTTAACATTACATTACTTTCAAATATACGCCGTTCAATAGTTGACCTTAATCTTACAGCGAATGTGATGATTTTGTGGATAATTAAAGTCAGTCATATATCTGCAAACACAACAAGCTGAAAGTCAGTGATGCTGCTCGGTTTGCAGTCCTGAACATCACGGCACAAGCAGGATTCACTGCACTGTTAATGTTAGCTATGTTATATTGCTGCCTCTGTTCGGTGGTGTCGAGCCAAACGGACTTTAACGTGTGTTTGAACGAGCTGACAGTTCACTCGTTAAGCTGAAAGAAAGATTCTTTAATCACAGCAGTCACACATGTGTCCACTGCACCATCTGGAACTCTTCTTGT
>NW_005188175.1:62100-64098 GCF_000239375.1 Pundamilia nyererei | reverse complement strand
AGAGAATTCAGTTCAATTCATTTTTTATATAGTGTCAAATCACAAAAACAGTCACCTCAAGGAAGTTTTTGGGAGTCCCAACAACTCTAACCAAGTATAACACCATAGTTATTGTCTTAATTCACATGTCATGGTCTGAATAAAGCTCGTGTTTTGTGTGGATAGTTATGCTACAATCATGGCCAATAATCGGTATACCATACACACGTTGCTCCACATTACGTAAAATATTTTAATTGGTGAAAGTAATGAGGTTAGGATTGTAAAAAAAGAAAAACTGAATATTTCATTAATTCGGTTTATACAACCTGATTGGATCCCTCCATCCTGATAACTGCTGCTGTGGATAATGGACCCAAACCATCCTCTGCATCTCCTACTGGACCTGCAGATAAACACTTCAACAACTGTTTCAGCTTCACTGACACAAAGATACAGAAAATCTACACCTCACACCACAATCCCTGTACTCAGTTTAGACATAAGATCCTTATTGTGTCATACATGCATTTATAAGACTGCTACAATGTTTTTTTTTTTTGTTTTTTTGTCTTTTTAATTATTTTTCAAGAAAGTGGACGTGATTGACAACTTCGAGGCAGTAGTACCTTAAACATGACTTTGACCAGAATCTGATTTGTGACATGTGACAGTAAATTCTTCTGTGTTGTCACAGTTCAGTGTCATATTATGTCATATCAACAGTTTATATCAGTTTGTTTATTTTTGCATTATTAGCATTTCTGGTCTGTTCACTGTGATTTTCTCTTTATCTTTCATTATTATTTCGGTGACATCTCTAACACTGGTCAGCTCATCACATTTCAGTTCATGACAAACTTGAAAGTTGGAGTCTAAAGGTCTAAACTCTTATGCAGGGTTGAGGCCACAGCCCAGGAAGTAAAAGCAGATATTGTGTTTGGTGGTTATTAATTAACTAGAACACCATGACAACATGTGAGCTCTGTAAAATAACTTTGCTTTTTTGAAGGACTGTAAGGTACAAGCTGTAAAGATGTGACATTTGATGAGTGTAGAAACTTTCCTGAACTGTAACGTGTTCAGAGACATTCAGAGATCCTGTGTCCCTGAACTCGAACTACTTACAGGATGTCGTCAGTTTACAGTAATACAGTCATCTTTGATTGAATCTGGTCAAAGGAAATTAACTTCACTGGTATACATTTAGTTTATAACAAGCATATTTTAATGATATATTATTTGAAAAAATAAACTTTTGATTTCATGTATTTCAGCTGCATTTTACTCAGAATTATTGCTTCATGTTCGTGAGGGTCAAGAATTTTTCTTTGTTTTGAGTGTGAGAGCAGAGGTCTGGCAGGTTGACAATCTAAACCCTGTGATGAATCCAAATTTATGTCTTTGGCTGCAACGAAAACTTTAGTTCAAACTGAAGATAAACACTCTGAGAACATGCTGACTTTTCCTACTTGAACTTCTGAAACACCACAGCTTCACCTCCTTTGTGTCATTTTTATGTTATATTTAGGTTTCGTTTTTTTTCAAAGGAGAAGTCAAGATTTTCTACATTTTTCACTTTGGTGTCGTTTTAAGGAGCACAAACTGAAAACTATCTGAATGACTCTGACAGCGCCCTCTGACGGACACAAGTGTTATGTGCGTGTTTCAGTTTAACACGTGATTCATGAAAATGAAAGTAAATTCCGACACTTTTGAACTGAGCTGAGACGCCATTACAGGGAGTCAGATCTGTGCTGAAAAACACACGTTTGGGGGATTTTAATCAGAAAGTTCAAGAGACACTAATTTGGTGAGTTAAAAATACTTAAAGATCAAATGGCTGAGAAACTCGGACTTGTTGAAAATTTCCTGAGCTGCCATGTGTGTTCAGAGACTTTCAGAGATCCTGTGTCTCTGAGCTGCAACCACAGCTTCTGTTCAAGCTGCCTGCAGAAATTCTGGGAACAAACTAAAAACAAAAACTGTCCCATTTGTAAGAGAAAATCTTCAAAGGAT
>NW_005188175.1:59687-60862 GCF_000239375.1 Pundamilia nyererei | reverse complement strand
GGCAGGCTTAAGTTTAGGGAAATTATTAATCAAACAGTCTAACTTCATTATCAGGGTTCATTCTATTTTGCTGTTTTAATGAATATATTTTCAGAATATTTCTGATGTTGTTCATGTAAATGTTTTGATCATTTTAAAATCTGAATGATGATTTCTTTGCTTTTCAAAGTTGTTGAGTGTGAACAGTAAACTGTGACACTTCTTAAAAGAAGGATTAATGATTAAATTTATGTTAAGAGCCAACTTTACAAATAAAAGATCGTAATTATCCTGATTGTCAACATCTTGTTTTCAGTTATCTTATTTCAGTGAGATATCAGTGTAACTACACTTATTTGAATAGATTAAAAATGTCATTTTTTGTGTTATTTTTAACTTTTAACAGCAGCAGACATCTCTCACAGTTTGAAGGATTTCGGGATCTTCTGATGTTTTATAATCAGGTTTTAAATTTTGATATTAAAACTTCACTCTCAGTCTCAGTGTTTCAGTGAATCACAATGGATCCTGCCTTTGATTCATTACTTCAGTGTCATTTTTTACCTGGTTTCTTTGATTATTGAGAATCACAAAATGTCTCTGTGAAGTGAAATAAATCAAATTCGGTGATTCTGTTGTTGTTTTTGACTGAAAATCAGCTTTCAGACACATTCAGTCATTAGTTCAGATTTTTTAACATGGAAACTCACTTTGACTGTTGTGTTTATTTAACTGGCTCCTTAGAATAAAACATTATTTACTTCTGTTGGTTTGTATACCAACATTCACACTTAACCTCAGCTCTCATAAACTGCATATCAGAGAAGACTTGTGCAGTTTGCTTTGATGGAGTCACTGATTCTCAATTTGGTCTGATCCTCAGTGTGAAACATTACCAGGCAGAAATGCAAATATTTATAAAGTTTACACTCTCTTTTTTTTTCAGGGACAGGAAAGAAAAACAAGAAGAAAAGTTCAGAAGAAAGTTAACAGAAGGAGAAAAAGGAGAAAAGAGATAAAGAGAAAAGACAATGAAAATCTGCTTCATCACCTTTGTCTTTGTGTCTTTTTTTTTTTTCTTTTCCTGGATCACCTGTTGAGAAAGAAAAAAGAAAACAAGCAGAAGAAGACTGGAGCAATAGAATAAACAACATCATGATGATCTATGGGAATATAACAGTAAATACTAAATGTTA
>NW_005188175.1:51891-59356 GCF_000239375.1 Pundamilia nyererei | reverse complement strand
CCAGGGAAAGGGCGGCCCAGGCCCATCCGGACCGGGGCAGTACAGCAGCGCCGCCCGGCCCCACAGAGCCCGGGACAGCCCACCCGACCCCACCACAGAGAAAACTGTACCCACCACGTCATCCACTCATCTTCCAGACTACACGAGACAATAGACTCCCAGACTGAGATCTTCCTCCACCTCTCCTATATCCCCCCCTCCTGCAGAGTGAGCTCCTGAAGAGAGGAGAGCTCCTGCAAGATGTAACACCCCCCTACCAGTTGAGGAGCCCCCCAGGTGGCTCGATGCACTGGCAGCACCCTGCGCCAAATGCAGTCCGTTACTATTTTTCAACAAACAGACGGCTGAAGCTGTGTTTAGCTTACCGCATCTTATTACCCAAAAAAACAAACAAAAAAAAGGGAAGTTTTAGGAGTGACAGCGAGAGAGAGAGAGAGCAGAAAAAGAGAGAGAGCGAGTTTTGAGATGTGAGAGATTTGTGACGTTTAGCGTGTTTGGAGTGTGTAGTTAGTGTGTAGTGTTGTGTATAGTTTTGTGTTGTGTCAGAACAATAAGGTGACAGGAGTGATACACCTGCTGCTGTCAGACCTGCAGGTATCAGGCTGTGATGTTCTCCTTTATAGTGGACACTGGACAGAAATTATGTTTTTGGAGTGGCGCAAATAATTTGTGTGGCATCTTATTGAATGCAGAACAGCTGATGTTATGTAAATAGTTTGAAATGGTTATTTTAAAAAGGGTAAAAGGTAAATGGATGCAAATAACTTTGTTGTTTGCAAAACTTGTGCATAGGATTTTAAAATTGACAATTTATATTTGCATTTAAAGTTATCAAATATGATTCATTAAACATGTTTGTGGTTGTTACAGTAAAAATATCACTTTTTCTACTCGGATTTTATGTTTTTTGACTGATTTTCGATCAATTGTATTAATACAGTATGTCAAAATGAAAACATAACTGTAAATTCAGACACGTGAGGTTATGCTGAAAAGAATGATACCAAACAAGGCAAATAAATAATTTTTAAAGGTGAAATGTGGAGGGAAAATCAAAAGTAGTTAAAAATGGCCAATTATACCCTGGACCCCAGTGGGTTAAACGTTTTTTTTTTTTTTTAAAGTAACGCAATAGTTACTTTTCAAGTAATTAATTACTTTTAGAATATTGTAACTCAGTTACTAAATTTCTATTTTATTTTTAGCTCACATAGAATATTGATAGAATATTGATCACTAAACTGTTCAGCAAGTTGCCTCTGTAACGTGAAACAAAAATCAATTTAGGTGATTTTTTGTTGTTGTGGTCCACACTGCACAGAGACAAGCATAAAACACGAGTAGTTTATGGAACAACTTTAGTATTTGACAGGAGAAGTTCACCTCTTGTTCCACCATTCCTGCCTACTGCACACAGTACATGACAAAGAAAACTTATTAGAGCAACTTAGAGGTTTCTGTTTGCCTCATCCGGTGTCACAGAGATCCACTAGCAGACACATTTGAAAGGAATAGAAAAATAGGATAAATAAATAAAAACAGTAAGACCAGGGTAAATGACACAGAGGCTTCAATAAGAAGCCAAAACAGTAAGTGCAGGTTAAGTGCCGTAACTGGCTATTTATTAAAAACATTACTAAAACTGTATGAAAAATGGGAAAAACATGAGAAGACATATCTGACAACTGCAGGAAGCCAACCAACCCCACTAAACAAACATGTAAACAAATTCTATCAGCAGACAAAGTGAGTGAATTCCCAGCATGCCAATAGAATCAAAACATTTCAGAGAATAAAACTATGAATCACTAAGTAAAACAATATATCAGTACAGAAACAATAAAACATTACAATATCTAAAACAACTAATAATAAGTCCAACATTTTGTTGGTCACTTCAAACTACATGAGGAACCCAGCACAGTCAAAGGAAATGGCTACAGGTAGTTTTCACCTATTTATCCACGTGTGCTCTACTTGGTTATTCTTCTGTCTGGAGTGGCTTTGCTACAATCTGGCCCATGACGTCCCAGGCACTATGAAACACTGGGAGGGAGCATGACTTGATTTATGCAGGGGACAGTGGATCTGAAGTGGTGATTTTCTGTTTTCCTTTAATAACTTTGTCTACCCTGCTAGGCCTTTCCCAGCATGTTGTGAGGTGATTCCAAAATTCCAAAAATTAAAAAATTAAAAAATAAAAATCTGAAACTGAGATTTCTCTTTAATGTTCAGAAAAAAGAAATGTTGCTTAATAATGATCTCATCCTGCTAATGGACAGCACAACCTTCATGCACACTACTTATAATTTCACCAAACACTGACTCCTGATGTACTGCAATAAAACCTGATCATGTGGACGCAACTGTGAACAGTTTTGTTCCTGCAAAAACCACAAGATGGAGACAAAGTTGATATTTTCTCAACAGAATCACAATCAAAATTGCATTTATTGGCCAAGCATATGCTCAAACACATACAAGGAATTTGTTTCCGGTAGATGGTGTCTCTACCGGATCACAACAATATGTAAATGACTCAATACACACACACACATCTATTGCAGTCTAGCAGTGTGAAGCAATGTGAGACTTAGGAGGGAGATGGTGAGGGGAAAGAATATGTTCCTGTGTCGGGTGGTCCTGGTCTGCAGGCTTCTATACCGTCTGTCAGAGGGCAGCAGGTCAAAAAGTCTGTGTCCAGGGTGTGAGGGGTCTGTGATGATTTTCCCTGTGTGTTTCCTGGTTCTTGAGAGGTGCAGGTCCTGGGTGGAGGGCAGGGGGGCGCCGATGATCAGTCCGCTGCAGTCTGCACCTGTCCTGTTTAGTGGCTGCACCATACCAGACTGTGATGGAAGAGCACAGGACAGACTCAGTGACCGCAGTGTAGAACTGGATCAGCAGCTCATGTGGAAGACTGTACTTCCCCACTTGTCTCAGGAAGTACATCCTTTGCTGGGTCTTTTTAAGATGTTGACTCCCACTTCACCTCCTGGGACATGGTGGTACCCAGGAACTTGAAAAACACTATTATAACACAATTTATTTTCACTCTATGACACTTTTTAATATGTAATATGATTTGCTTCTAATAGACTAATCTCTGAAAATATTGCAGATACATTCATTAAAACCTTGTACTGTGTCTGAATATGGTAGCGTGGTGGCAAGAAGCAAGAAAGTCCTGAGTTTGAATCCACAAACTGGCTTTCTGTTTGCCTGGGTTTCCACCAACTACTCCCACAGTTAACTGATGATTTCAAATTGCCCGTGGGTGTGAATGTGGGTGAAAACAGTCATCTGTCTCCGTGTGTTGGCCCTGGGGCAGACTAGAGTGTCTCGATATGACAGCTGGGATAGGCATTTTGTAACAATATGTCTGTTTCTGACTTTTATATCATCTTGATTAAAACATGACTGCTCTTTTTTTTTTTTTAGCATTTTACACTTTCTCTTTTGGTTCAGTCTTGATTTGGATTTGATAAAAAATGTGAAAAGATTTCTTTATTTTCTATGCATGTTGATGTTGTTGTTAAAGTCATGCTGGGAAAGTGTTTCCTGTGGCAGTTGCTGAAAAACAAAAATGTTGTAAAACTGGTTTAGTATCTGTCAGTTGAAATTCTCCTCAGCAGACTAAAACAACTCAGATTTCTCCTTCTTTCTGTCATTTTTATACTTTATTTAAGTAAAAGCAAATCCTGAGAGCTCAACATATAATTTTCTTCTTTTATTTTCTTTCTGTATGGAAACAAAACTGCCAAGATCTTCTAAGATTGTATTACGACAACACCATCGCCTGGTTGACTTGTTTTTAACAGTCATGAATGAAAACATTTCCACACTGTCACACAGACTTTAAATTCCACTGCAAGGTGTGAGATCTCCTGCTGAAAAATACGACTATGAAAAATAGACAATTCAACAAGAATTTGGTGAAGAAGGAAGATCAAATGGATGAAAAAGTTCTTGAAAATTTCCTGAGCTGCCATGTGTGTTCAAAGACTTTCAGAGATCCTGTGTTTCTGAGCTGCAACCACAACTTCTGTTCAAGCTCCCTGCAACAAGGAACAAACTAAAAACAAAAACTGTCCAGGTTGTAAAAGAAAATCTTCAAAAGATGTTCTATTTGTCAACTTTGCACTGAAACAACTTGCTGACTCCTTTACACTGAGACAGAAATCTGAATCATATCTGACAGAAAAAGAAAAAGAAGTGGTGGTGGTTTGCAACAAACATCAAGAAGGATATAAACTGTTCTGTGAGGATGAAGACAGAGCTGTGTGTCCTGTGTGTGAGTTTTCTCTCCACCAGAGTCACAAAGTGGTTCCTGTAGAAGAAGCAGTCAGTGACCTGAAGGAGCAGCTGAAATCTGACTTAAAGTCTCTGCAGGACAAGAGGAACAAATACAAACAAGTGGAGGAAACATACAATGAAATGAGGGAACACATGAAGAAGCAGCTGTTGTCCACAGAGAGGCAGATCAGAGCAGAGTTCAACAAGCTCCAGCAGTTCCTGAAAGAGGAAGAGGAGTCCACACTGGCAGCTCTGAGGGAGGAAGAGGAGCAGAAGGGGAGGACTATCAGCAAAGAGATGAAGATGATTGAGGAGCAGATCTCCTCTCTGTCAGACAGCATCTCTGCTGTTGAAGAAGAGCTGCAGAAACACAGCGTGCCATTCCTCAGCAGTTATAAAGACACTCAGAGCAGAGCCAGAGCCCAGAGCTCAGTGTCAGATCCACAGCTGGTCTCAGGAGCACTGATAGATGTGGCCAAACACCTGGGCAACCTGTCCTTCAGAGTGTGGGAGAAGATGAAGGAGAAGGTCCACTTCAGTCCTGTCATTCTGGACCCAAACACTGCAAGTGGCTGGCTTTATCTGTCTGATGATCTGACCAGTGTGATACGTAGAGACACAAAGCAGCAGCTTCCTGATAATCCAGAGAGAAACACAAATTATGCCACTGTTTTTGGCTCTGAGGGCTTCAGCTCAGGGAAACACAGCTGGGAGGTGGAGGTGGGAGACCATCCTGACTGGAATGTGGGTTTAATTAAAGAGTCAGTTGAGAGGAAGGGAGAGTGTTTTGTTTCACCAAAATATGGAATCTGGTGTTTATTCCATCACAGTGGAAAATACACTAATGGTGATGGTCAGACTGTGACAGTGAAGAAGAGTCTCCAGAGGATCAGAGTCCAGCTGGACTATGACAGGGGGGAGGTGTCCTTCTATGACCCTGAAGACATGACTCTGATCTGCACCCACAGAGACACTTTCACTGAGAAACTCTTCCCATATTTTCATGTTTGGAAGGCAGGAGACGCCAAAACCTCTGAAATCAAAATCTGTGAGAATGAGATTTGATTGTAAAGTGATTCTTTATTTTAACAGTCTGTGTGGTAATTTTTCTTGAAGGTTTTTCCTAAACTGGAAGATGAGATTTTCAGTCCAAAAACAGTGAGCACAATTGGCCCTCCGGGAAATTTTTTATTTATATCATGTAAAGTACAATATATTGCCAAAAGTATAAACTTGCTTGTTTTGGGGTTTTTTCAGTCCAGCAGGGTTAATTTTAGGGAAATTATTCATCAAACTTTCTAACTTAATTATCGGGTTTTAGTTATTTTTTGTTGATTTAGTGGAACTATTAGCAGTTCAATGAACCGAAAGCAACTTTTTTTATGTGAAAATCTTGTGACCCACTCGAGTTTCTGTAAGGAAATTTTACTTTTTATATTTTTTTTTAATTCATATTTTCAATATTATTCATGTTGTTCATGTGAATATATTCGATAATTTTTAAATCTGAATGATGATGATTTCTTTGCTTTTCAAAGTTGTTGAGTGTGAACAGTAAACTGTGACACTTCTTAAAAGAAAAAAGGATTAATGATTAAACTTGTGTCACACCAGCAAGAGTCAACTTTAAAACTACCGGATCCTAATTATCCTGATTATCACCATCTTGTTTTCAGTTAAACAACCATTTTAAAGTAACACATCTACTTAAAAAAATAAATAAATCAAAGAATTGACTTCTAAGTTCAAAAACTGTCTCATCAGTGTAACTACACTTGATTTGATTAAAAATATTTTTTCTTGCGTTATTTTTAACTTCAATCAGCAGCAGGCGTCTCTCACAGTTTGAAAGATTTCTGAATCTTCTGATCCTCTCTTATAATCAGTTTTTTGATTTTTAAACTTCGCTCTCAGTCTCAGTGTTTCAGTGAATGAAAATAGGTCCTACCTTTGATTTTTACCTCAATGTTATTCTTTATTTGGTCTCTTTGATTATTGAGAATCACAAAATGTCTGTGTGACGTGAAATAAATCAAATTCAGTGATTCTGTTGTTGTTGTGTTTGACTGAAAATCAGCTTTTCAGACACATTCAGTCGTTAGTTAAGATTTATTTAACATAGAAACTCACTTTCATTGTTCTTTTTATATTTAACCGACTCCTTAGAATAAGAAATTATTTGCGTCTATTGGTTTTTAAATATTCTTGTTGTGCTGAAGCTGTTTTATTGAAACAATCATAATCAGATTTTGTTTTCAGACCTGCATTCACATTTAAGCTCAGCTCTCTTAAACTGCATATCAGAGAAGACTTGTGCAGTTTGTTTTGATGGAGTCACTGATTCTCACTTTGGTCTGATCCTCAGTGTGAAACATTACCAGGCAGAAATCAAATGTAATCATGGATAAAGTTTACATTCTCACACCTGATCTTCATCTTTATAAACTCTAACTTATGTTGTTTAACAGTAAATTTAATATTTACACTGACAGAGCAGAGCTGGAAATAGTTTGTATGAACAAAGTTGCAGAGATGTTTGATGAAGGTCCAACTTTATAATATTGGTGTTTTATTCATATATTATATTTACTCATAAGATGGAGACAAAGTTTATATCATCAAAGGTTTTTTAAACATTTTATTTCCAGTTTCTCACATTTTAAACTGTAAATCATAAATGTTAGAAATAACTTCACTTAACAGGTCAAACAGAACATTAAGACTGAGCCGAGTTCATCTGTAGTTCAATGCGAGTTTAAACACATTCATCACAGAAATTTCTAGCTTTATTGTTGTTTTTACATTTAATTGATTCCTTAAAATAAAAGTAAATTTGCTTCTGGTGCTTTTTAAATTTCCTGTTGTGCTGAAACTGTTTTCTTGAAGCATTTGTAGCACTGACGTCACTGTAAACAGATATATACGATACTGGACTAGTTCTAGGTTCACAAGAGTGATGGAGCAAAGCACAGTGAAGAGACCCAGAAACCTTGAAATGAAAAGCCACCATCTTTAATAAAACACAAACACAATCAGTTGATGTGTAGTACATCACACGTATCCTTCCATCTGTTCCAAATCCAACACCTCGGTTGTTTCTTTAACCTCCTAAGACACGAACTCTTCCACAGCATGCATTTTTAATTTCTCTTTGATATTTGGGCATATTGGG
>NW_005188175.1:49971-51777 GCF_000239375.1 Pundamilia nyererei | reverse complement strand
GTTTTTGATTAAAGAATCAGAAACCTTCAGTTTCAGAATTTACTTCTTTAAGAGACGTTAAGAGAATTCTGTTCTGTGAAAAACAAATAAAGCCAATTTAGTGATATGAGCTTATTAAACTTGTGCTCATTATTAATCACTATGATTAGTTTCTGTCTTGTATGAGCCATCAAATGTGATCAAAACCCATTTTTGGTGTGTTGAGCCTTTAATGCAAAGTTCCTGTAAAGAAATCCAGTTTGGCTCAAAACAAAAAAAAAATAACATCACTCAATGTCATTAAAGTCTGAATAATCACACTTTCAGTTCAGGTCAGTCTGATCAGTTCAAATCCAGAATCCTGCTGTGATAAAGCAAATAGTCTATTTAGGATCAAATCTGGCCCAAACTCTACTGATTAGTTTTCACAGTTTGTCTTTGGGAAATAAATTCTTCGCATTTTCCGAGTAAACACAATTATATCTCTGATACTTTACATTCATGTCTCTGCTCTCTGATGTTGCTGTTTTATTTATCAGAAGCTAACGTGCTCTTATGGAGGAAGAGGGAAGGGTTACGCTAAAGGAGCATTCCCACAAATCACTTCAATATGATCTTAGTCTAGTTCGAACAGGAGTTTTTACACACATGTTATACATTTGAACATGAATTTTAACTATGATGGCTTTCACTATGAGGACGTTTATTTTTCTGTTGTAGTATAATATTTGTGGCCTGGGTTGCACAATCATAATTAGATTTGATAAATTTATTTGAAGAAACTCCGTTTTAAATCATCGTTTTTAAATTTCCATTTTAAATGTAACCTCTGTTCTGATGAACCGCATATTACAGAAGACTGTTTGCTTTGATGGAGTAGAGAAGAAATCTCAGCAAAGTCTTTACAAAATGGGAATTTTAAATCTTTTTGCATGTTTGTTCAGTCGTCTTTAGTCACAGACACAATCCTGCTGACATGTTGGCAGAAAATGTTTCCTGTTGCAGCTGAAAGAAAAAAACCCACAACATTCACATTGTGATGTCATTTTTACGCTATATTAAAATAAAGTAAAGCCTGAGAGGTCAGTGTTTTATACTTGTTTTCCTTTTATTTTTATTCCTGTGTTGAGGGCAAGTGCCCAGGCAGAATATTTAAGTATCCAAATGACAGCCCAGCAGCGCCATCTGCTGGAGAGAAATAACATATTGTAGATATTGCAGTCTATATACACCTGCAGGCCAGTGGCCACTCTTTCAGTGATGAGGATGTACATGTCCTGGACAGGGAGGAACGCTGGTTTGAGCGCAGAGTCAAGGAGGTCATTTACATGAAAAGGGAAAGACTGTCTCTAAATCAAGGAGGGGGCCTTTTGCCATCTTGCTGTGCCGTGATTGCAGCCATTCCCCAACTCACTGTGAATGGTACTCATGGCCATCAGTGGTCTTTGATCATGACAATTTGCATATTAATGATCAAGGAACTGACATCCCAGCCCATTGTTCATTCAGTGGGCTGTGAGGTCAGTTATTGTGCAAAGGTACTGTTTATGAGGTTGGGGAAACTTACAGTCAGCTGAGACTGAAGAAGTCACTTAGATGAGTGACAAAACGTTTCTCCCACTGATAACGCTACATCCAGATGAACAGAATCAACCTTTTGGGATCTCAGGTGGTAGTCAGTTTAACTGCTAATCTGTTAGCAGAGAACTAATCGCCCTACTAATTATCTCACTCACATACTATACACATGTAGCTTCTTCCTTTAACTATAAACATCACAGCAGTTGTTCTAACACTTTGCTGAAGTATAACAAGGCATAAAGCACT
>NW_005188175.1:48267-49129 GCF_000239375.1 Pundamilia nyererei | reverse complement strand
TTTTTTTCAAACTCTCTCAAAACTTATCATAACTGATTTTATCAGTCCAAGAATTACTTTAAACAATAGGGGTGATGTGTATGCAGATGGGGTCAGTGATGCGTGATACTGGTATGGTGAGTATGGTATTGGGGTGCAGTACATTGGTGAATGTGACATACACGCAGGCGGCACAATTGCCAATGGTGGGCATGGAAATACAGTGCATGATGGTATGGTTGTGACAAGTAACTGTGGTGCTGTGCGTTTCCCCAACTAGATTAACTGCTGCATGTGACTGCACTGAGGGTTCACCCAATGATTCATAAGTCAGAAACTGTTGTGGCTTTCTGTGACAGGTAGACCTTGTAATGTCTATATAAGTGTGTCCCAGTGGTTGAACCTGTAAGTTAGACTGCAAATGAGTTTAAAGCTCATCCTCTCCAGGCCCTGTGGGTTCAGATAGATTGTCACTATCCACTTGCATTTCTTTTATCTCCTCTCTCAGAGAAAATGGCACAGGTGAACATTCTGTCCCAGTTTCATTTCCATATGCAAGGTTGAATAGCTTTAAATAGCATCATAATACCCATATGTATGGCATATTCTTTGGGTGTAGCTGGAACGAAGTCATAAGTTTGCTGTACTGCGCTGCTGCTCCAGAGGGAGAGATAGTACTTCCGGGTTAGTTTTGTTCACCTCCTCATGTATGTGTATATATGTGTTCTACTGGTGTGCAATACTGCACATTTTGGTATGGATGTGATACCAAGTAAATACAGGCCAGTATCGCAGATACCGATACAGAGACTTTTTAATAAATAAGGTGGATGCGTCACTGAATTGTTAAATCTCTGTAACCGAGGACAAGGTATGAGTAAAC
>NW_005188175.1:41734-47172 GCF_000239375.1 Pundamilia nyererei | reverse complement strand
CTTATGTTGGGGAGAGCAGTGTGTCATGACTTAACAGATGGCCCATCATCAGTTTGCAAATTGTGACCACTAACTCACTCTGATTTTTGCTAACACAACAAAACACACCTTCCAGCTTTTCAAGTATTTTGAAACTGGGTTTTTGGAGACCTGGAATTTAAATGTTCCTGTCTCTAAAGGTCTTTGGGTCAACTTCTGTTGTTTGACATTTTTCATTGTGGAGGTTTGAGGTCCTATTTTAATTTCCAAAAAATGTACTAATTTAATACAAAAACGTGGGATAGAAACAAATCATCGATCCGATCATGGCCGTATCAATCCCATTCCAATACCAGAGTCGTTGTCGATATGATCAATATTTGGATTGATCTGCCCACCTCTACTGATTGCAGTGTTCCTCAATAAGTAATATACCAAACACTTCACATTCTTGGTCTCATTTTAATGCTATATTAAGATAAACTCACAATATTTTGCTTGTTTTCCTTTTTCGTTTTTATATTGAGGGCAACTACTTACAGAGAAAGCGAACCCACACAAAGTCCACACAGAAAGACCCCGGCCAGGTGGTGGAGACAAACTCAGGGCCTTCTTGCTGTGACGCAACACTGCTAACCACCACTCAACCGTGCTACCTGTTGACTATAATGAATGAAACTTAAACTAAATTTCTACACTGTTGAGCTGAGACACATTGATTGTGTCAGATTTGTGCTGAAAAACACACATTTGGAGAATTTGTTATGTTTTTTAAATCCATTGATTGTCCAACATTTAACTGTTTGCTATATCTTTACATAAAAGAAGGTTGTGGTCAGGAACATTTGTTAATCCTCACTAAATACAGACTCTCACTCATGTATACTTTTAATATTAATATGATAAGAGGGACTTCACCATGAATGACAGCACAGGGGAAGAGAACAATATTTGTTTTTGTACTATTAAAGGTACTTTTACTATTGTTTTAATAGTAAAAGTTAATTGAATGGATACCTGCTTTTTAGGTGGTCAGATACACTCTGTATGGAAACTGAGGAGTCTGAGGCTATCATGTGGGTAATCTGTTGGTGTCTGGCTCACTAACTTTGTCATGTCTGTCTTTTTATTGTCTTTTAACATGAGAGTGGAGAGCAGGAGGCAGCAGCTCCAGAGAAAGCAGGAGGTGCAGCCTCAGAGAGGAGGAGGCTGCAGCTGCAATTGTCATGGCTGTGTGCAGGCAGGAAAAGGACCCAAACCCAGACTCCAAAACACAGAAGAAAAACTCAAAACACTCAGCTTTATTGCTGGCAACAACAAAACAGAGACCTGAACCTAAACCAGGACCGTTATGGACAGAAAACACAGTGAGTATGAGGGTACTACACCATTACAAATGGAATCAAGGATAAAGTTTACATTCTCACACCTGATCTGCATCTTTATAAACTCTTATGTTGCTTAACAGTAAATGTAATATTCACACTGACAGAGCAGAGCTGGAAATAGTTTGTATGAACAAAGCTGCAGAAATATCAAATGAAGGTTCAACTTTTATTTTATTCGTATATTATTTTTACTCACAACATGGACACAAAGTTTGTATTTTCATTTATGGAAACATGTTTTTTAAACATTTTATTTCCACTTTCTCACATTTTTAAATGTAAATCATTAAATGTTAGGAATGACTTAACAGGTAAAACAGAGCATTAAGACTGAGCCGAGTTCATCTGTAAATGTTTTAAATAGACAAATAAAACTTCTTTTTCTTGTATTTCCATAAACAGTGGGTCTAAATAAATAATTTGTCAGGAGTTATTAAGAAATGTTGAGTTACTATAATTATCAGAGAAAGATGAGTGATTAACTAAAAGTCAGTAAAACTTCATTTATTCTTTTTGCCAATTGAATCTTTTTTTACCTGCAGACATGCAAAAACCTGTGATATCAAGTCAGACTGAGATTTCATTATAAAGTCAACATTTTCTTATGAGGGAAAAGTTACAGTGGCAAAGCTTTATCGTAAACATTTGTTTGTTGTTGTTTTTTTAACTTTCTTCTTATTAGCAAACATATTGTCTATGGTTGATTAATATTTTACTCATCAGCACCTGCAGTGATTTTATTGTTTGTTTGTTTGTTTTTCCTGAAAATCATCTTTCAGACGTTTAACCCAGCATGTGGTTTTATTTATTTCAAACTAGTGATGTCAAACGATTAAAATTTGTAATCAGATTAATCACAGGATTGCTGTGGATTAATTTTGATTAATCACGATTAAATATCATTCATTTTTGGTCATGGTCCTTGTGCCTGCCCGGCCAGCCCAGCGCGGCCGCAAGTATTTTTGTTTTGTTTTTTTGTCTCTCTCTCTCTTCTCTCCTGCTCTCCCGCCCTTGGCCCACGCACCTGCAGCTGATTACCGATGATTCCTCACAACTGTTTGCTGACTCTTCATAAGACAGGGGTGCTGAGCTACTCCTCGCTGGAATATTGAGTAACTCTAGTTAGTATTGACTGGCTCTGTAGAAAGCAATCATTTCCTGTGCGTACCTACGAGTAACTTTCGTGTTTGTGTGTAGATTTCCCGGAGCTGTGACCCTGGACCCCTGAGTGCGAGTGGAGCTGTTCAGCGTGGAGTTGTGTGTGCGAGGAGCGTGAAGAGTGGAGCGTGTGTGAGGACCTTGTGTTTCCCTACCCTGTGGACCCTTTCCCCCCGCGTGTATATAGAGCACCAGGTGTGGTTAATAAAGCTCAGTTAAACTGTGTTTCTCAGTCTGCGCCCGAGTCCGTTCCATTCATCCTGACATTTTTAGTCGGTATTAATCGCATTTCATTTTGCATGAGCAAACAGACTCAAGAAAAAAGGGAATACATATGCACTTAGCATGCTTATTGAACATCTTGAACATTCATGTTAACAAATAACTCTGTAAACACTTATCAACATCAATGTGGCCCTGTTACTAAGACTAACTTGTTGACAATGTCCGAGAGGTGAGCTGACCGCTTCTTATTTACAGTGTTGCCTGCAACTGAGAACAGTCTACAGTTGTGATTTTTCCCTCAGTTTCCCACTCATGTGCCACTGTTAACAAATGTTCAGCACATGCCTCTGCGAAGTGACGCTCGTCTGTCTTCATTATTCTCAATGCAAACGACTTTAATTCCTATGCAGCAGTAAGTAGATATGCAGTAACACCAAGAAAGTTACTGTTACTCACAGAAGTCCAGTAGTCACCTGTCAGGGCGACATGTTTGGCTACAGCTAAACCCTCGTGCTTTTTTTTCCTTTTCAGTTTCATAGAGCCCATGAATCTTTGACATTATTGTTGGAGCCTTGTTCAAAGCAACTTGCAAAACCTTTGTAAAGCCCGTGTCCTCAACGATATTAATAGGTCTGCACTTTGTTGCAATCCACTTGGCAATTGTGTCAGTCAATTTGTCCAAGGTAGGTTCACTGAGTCCCGATGCTTTGTGAGTGGTTTGTTGCAAGCTGGGCAACAAAGTGCTAGCAGCATCCCCGACTAACGTATGCTTCACGTTAATGTGATATTTTGAGCTGGAAGTGCTTTGGTGGAAACAAAATTCTTTCCTGCACAAAGCGCATAATACTTTATGTCGCTCGACTGTTCAGTCTTGTTGTTTTTATACTCAGATTTCCCATTGAGAGGGCCAACGTGCTGTTTGTCATCTTGCATATTGAGTTGGTTGGTTCAGCTGCCCGTCACCAGATCAACTGCTCATTTGATTCTAGTTGGACAAACTGCCCAAAATGTGTTGACAGAGACATTCCAGGGATTTTGAGTCATTCTGCTCTTCAGATGGGTTAACTGCGTTAAAAATGTTAATCAGATTAATCATGATGATGGATTAATCTGCATTAATGAGTTAATTTAGACAGCCCTAGTTCAAATGCATTCATCGCAGAAGTTTCTACTTTTATTGTTGTTTTTACATTTAATTGATTCCTTAGAAGAAAAGAACATTTGATTCTGATGGTTTTTAAATACTCCTGTTGGGCTGACACTGTTTTCCTGAACCAGTTGTAGCACTGATGTCGCTGTAAAATAGATATATAAGCTGCTGGACTAGTTCATGGTTCAGAGGAGTGATGGAGCAAAGCACAGTGAAGAGACCAGAGCCAGAAACGTTTCAAATGAAAAGCAGCCATCTTTAATAAAACAGAAAAACATCAACACGATCAGTTGATGTTAAGTAGCTCACACTTATCCTTACATTTGTTCTAAACCCCACAGCTAGGTTGTTTCTTTAAGATTTAGTTTTTTATTTAAGATTCAAAAATCTTCAGTTTCATAATTTACTTCTTTAAGAGACTTTAAGAGACTTCGTGATCAGTCTGTTCTGTGCAGGACTAATAAAGCTAATTTAGTGTTATAAGCTCATTTAACTTGTGCTCATTATTAATCATCCTGACTAGTTTCTGTCTTGCACGAGCAATCAAATCTTATCAAAACCCTTTTTGGTGTGTTGACCCTTTAACACAAAGTTCCTGTAGAAAAATAAAAATAAATTTACTCGCGTGAGCAGGATTTCTCTCTGAGCACAGAGAGCTACCTGCGAGAGCAAGAAACTGTCACAGCGTGTGTAAAGCAGACACTGCTCTACAAAAAGGTCAAAACCACACAAAAGTGGCATCAACGCATAACCCAGTGTTTTTAACAATTGTAGCTCTGTTGTCCAGCCTGCCACCACAAACACTCTGTTCACACTAGGACAGGGTATCGATTTCTGTTTCTATAACTGATTCGATTCCAATTTACAAGGTCCCAATTCGAGTCGATTCAAGCTCGACTCAAGCTCGTCTCAAGCTCAATTCAATTTTGACTCCAACCGTCAGAAATATTATAATTATGATCATTTATCAGTACATTTATCCATATTTTTATGTCTGTGTATCAAAACAAAACTGACACTTGCGAGACTTTATCAAAGGTGTAACTGAGGATAAAACACAGAAAATATGAAGGAGATTTTCCTGGCCTGGCTTTCTACAGCACACAACACTCTTAGAATATTCTGCAGTAGAACAAAAACACAAGAACACCATGAATCAAAATATGAACATTACCTGATGTTGCTGAAGTGAAGCAGAGCAAAGTTACAGAGGTTTTATTAGAGACACGTTTTTGTAATTTGGCATAATTTGTAAGAGTTTATATTTCTTCAGTATTGAACAACAGAAATGTAACTTTCTTGTCAGACGCCAATTTTGAAAAAACAAAAGCACTGAACACAACTGTAGACTGGTGCGTAATAAAAAAGTGAATAATGCAGAAAACAGATTTTTCATGGGAAACTGGTCTCTGAGTTACTGAGAAAGAGAATTCAGTTCAATTCATTTTTTATATAGTGTCAAATCACAAAAACAGTCACCTCAAGGAAGTTTTTGGGAGTCCCAACAACTCTAACCAAGTATAACACCATAGTTATTG
>NW_005188175.1:40101-41491 GCF_000239375.1 Pundamilia nyererei | reverse complement strand
GATGACTGCTGCTGTGGATAATGGACCCAAACCATCCTCTGCATCTCCTACTGGACCTGCAGATAAACACTTCCTTCAACAACTGTTTCAGCTTCACTGACACAAAGATACAGAAAATCTACACCTCACACCACAATCCCTGTACTCAGTTTAGACATAAGATCCTTATTGTGTCATATTATGTATTGATTTATTGAACACTTCACTCTTTGTATTTTTTCTTTCATTGGCTTCATTTAATGCATTTATAAGAGCTCTACAATGTTTTTTTTTTTTTGTCTTTTTAATTATTTTTCAAGAAAGTGGACGTGATCAACAACTTCGAGGCAGTAGTACCTTAAACATGACTTTGACCAGAATCTGATTTGTGACATGTGACAGTAAATTCTTCTGTGTTGTCACAGTTCAGTGTCATATTATGTCATATCAACAGTTTATATCAGTTTTGTTTATTTTTGCATTATTAGCATTTCTGGTCTGTTCGCTGTGATTTTTCTCTTTATTTTTCATTATTATTTCGGTGACATCTCTAACACTGGTCAGCTCATCACATTTCAGTTCATGACAAACTTGAAAGTTGGAGTCTAAAGCTCTAAACTCTTATGCAGGTTTGAGGCCACAGCCCAGGAAGTAAAAGCAGATATCGTGTTTGGTGGTTATTAATTAACTAGAACACCATGACAACAGGTGAGCTCTCTAAAACAACTTTGCTTTCTTGAAGGACTGTAAGGTACAAGCTGTAAAGATGTGACATTTGATGAGTGTAGAAACTTTCCTGAACTGTAACGTGTTCAGAGACATTCAGAGATCCTGTGTGCCTGAGCTCGAACTACTTACAGGATGTAGTCAGTTTACAGTAATACAGTCATCTTTGATTGAATCTGGTCAAAGGAAATTAAGTTCACTGGTATACATTTATTTTATAACAAGCATATTTTAATGATGTATTATTTGAAAAAATAAACTTTTGATTTTATGTATTTCAGCTGCATTTTATTCAGAATTATTACTTCATGTTCATGAGGGTCAAGAATTTTTCTTTGTTTTGAGTATGAGAGCAGAGGTCTGGCAGGTTGACAATCTAAACCCTGTGATGAACTTCTGAAACACCACAGCTTCACCTTCTTTGTGTCATTTTTATGTTCTATTTAGGTTTCGTTTTTTTTAAAAGGAGAAGTCAAGATTTTCTACATTTTTCACTTCACTTCACTTTCACTAACGAGCACAAACTGAAAACTATCTGAATGACACAGACAGCGCCCTCTGACGGACACAAGTGTTATGTGCGTGTTTCAGTTTAACACGTGATCGTGATTCATGAAAATGAAAGTAAATTCCGACACTTTTGAACTGAGCTGAGACGCCATTACAGGGAGTCAGATCTCTGCTG
>NW_005188175.1:10827-12074 GCF_000239375.1 Pundamilia nyererei | reverse complement strand
AAGTTGTTGAGTGTGAACAGCAAACTGTGACACTTCTTAAAAGAAGGATTCATGATTAAACATCAGCAAGAGTCAACTTTACAACTACAAGATTTAAATGTCCTGATTATCAGCATCTTGTTTTCAGTTAAATAACATTTGAAAGTAACACGTCTTCTTTAAAGTTTTCCAAATTCAAAGAAATGACTTCTAAGTTCTGACGCTGTCTCATCAGTGTAACTACACTTGATTGATTTCATTAAAAATGTTAATTCTTGTGTTGTTTGTAACTTTAATCAGAAGCTGACATCTCTCACAGTTTGAAAGATTTCTGGATCTTCTCATGTTTCATAATTAGGTTTTAATTTGATTTTCAAACTTCACTCTCAGTCTCAGTGTTTCAGTGAATCACCTACCTTTGATTTGTACTTCAATGTTATTCTTTAACTGCTCTCTTTGATTATTGAGATCACAAAATGTTTCTGTGAAGTGAAATAAATAAATTCAGTGATTCTGTTGTTGTTGTGTTTGACAGTAAATCAGCTTTTCAGACACAGTCATTAGTTCAGATTCATTTAACTTGGAAACTCACTTTGATTGTTGTGTTTACATTTAACTGACTCCTTAGAATAAAAGATTATTTGCTTCTATTAGTTTGTAAATATCCTTGTTGTGCTGAAGCTGTTTTATTGAAACAATCAGCAGATTTTATAAAATCAAGAATTTATTTTAAGCAGCTACATTTTAAATCTTCATTCACATTTAACCCCAGACAGAAATCAAATGTGATCATTGATAAACTTTACATTCTCACAGCTAATCTGTATGTTTACAAACTCAGAAAATAGTTTGAATGAACAAAGCTGCAGAGATTTCAGATGAAGGTGGAAGGCTTTTTAGTTCAATCAGCCAGTTAAAGAGAGACACATCCAGCTGCTCATTACAGTTTGTTTTTTTTATTGCTTTGGCCATAAATTTTCATCAACATCACAGTGGATGTCTTCGTTGTTCAGGCACCGTGGGAAAAATCTCCTGGCATGATGAATCCAGGCTTGACATTGCTCAGCAGTTATATCACCACAAGCTTCACACATGGCTTGAAGAAGGGAGACATGCTCATGGGGATGGCGATCATACACCTTCCACCTCCATGTAGAGAAGAATTCCTCAATTAGGTTGAGGAAAGGGGAATATGGTGGAAGATAGAGGGTCATGAAGCGAGGATGTGTTTGAAACCATTCCTGAACCAGCTGTGCATGGTGGAAGCT
>NW_005188175.1:0-9623 GCF_000239375.1 Pundamilia nyererei | reverse complement strand
TTGAAAAAGGTGCACTTTTGATGATCTGTTGTGATATAAGTACTAAGAGTTTTGAAAATGTACCAATTGCTTGTGAAAACTGCGCCAAACCAATTTAAAAAAACTGTAAAGCAGTAGTACTTTAAACATGATATCTTATTACAGGTTTTCAGATGACAGCATAATATATTTAAATATATAATTTGTTTGCTGAATTTGCTGTTGTAACTCAGAAAGATTAAAGGAAACTGTTGCATCAGGGGTTTTTTTGTTAAGCGTAAACATTTGTTTTTCGAGTCTAAGCTACATTTGTTGAGTGTGGAAACCTTCCCAGAGCAGCAGAAGTCTCTGCAGTACAAGAAGAATAAATACAAACAAGTGGAGAAAACATGCAAGTGAACACTCCAAGAAGCAGCTGTTGTCCAAACTTGAATGATTCTGATTACATGACTTTTGAAACATTTTGAATGTGAACAGTAAGCTGTGGCATGTCTTAAAAGGATTCATGATTAAACTCGTGTCACATCAGGAAAAGAAAACTTTAGCTACACCAAACCAACTTTGGTCTACTGTACTTTTTGAAAAAGTACAGAAAAGGCTCATTTGAATAAAATAAATTAAAATCAACTCTCATACTGTAGCCAATGAAAAGAGGTGGGTTTACGAATCAGAGATGTTAATTATCCTGCTCATCAGCATCTTCTTGATTTTTAGTATGTCTATTTAAAAAAGAATTTCAGTCAAATACCGGTGTAACTAGACTTGATTGAGTGGATTACATACCTTCTTCTAGCTGTGTTATTCTTAACTTTAATCAACAAATGCGTCTTATAGTTTCTGCTCATTAAATGACCCAATTTAGTGAAGTTGGATGAAATAAACAGTCATGCTGACATATTGGAAGATTGTTTCCTATAACACTGGTTCATATAAAACTTGTAAAACTGGTTTAACATCATTCAGTATGTTGAAATGCTCCCTACCAGAGTGAAACACCACAAGTCTGACTTGCTTTGAGTCATTTTTACATATTATTTAGTTGAAATAACACATGAGAGGTCATTACCTTAGATATGTTCCCTTTTGTTTTGGTGTGTTTATTGAGCAGATATCTACTTGGAAACAGGAAAATGGATATCTTGACAATACCCTGTCATCGGTGTTTTGCGGAGACAAATGTTATGACAGCATTTCCTGCTGGTAAGAATTTACCCTTTGACTCAGATGAATGAAAATGAAAGTAAATTTCAACACTACTGAACAAGCTGAAAGACTTAAGAGATGTCAGATCTCTGCTGAAAAACAGACATTTGGAGGGTGTTAATCAGACAGTTCAAAAGGGAGCAATTTGGTGAGTAAGAAAGAAAGCAACTTTAATGTAAATGGCTGAGAGAAGGCTTCTTGAAAATTTCCTGAGCTGCCATGTGTGTTCAGAGACTTTCAGAGATCCTGTGTCTCTGAGCTGCAGCCACAGCTTCTGTTCAAGCTGCCTGCAACAATTCTGGGAGCAAGCTAAAAGCAAAAACTGTCCCATTTGTAAAAGAAAATCATCAAAGGATTGTCCACTTGTGAACTTTACACTAAAAAACCTTGCTGATTCATTTGCTGGCACGCAAAAAGATGGATTATCTGAGACAGCAACAGGAGAAAAGAAATTAATGGCAGTGTGCAGTAAACACGATGAAGAACCTAAACTGTTCTGTGTGGACGAGCAGAGAGCTGTGTGTCCTGTGTGTGAGTTTTCTCTCCACCAGAGTCACAAAGTGGTTCCTGTA
Organism: Pundamilia nyererei; assembly: GCF_000239375.1. Lineage (NCBI taxonomy): Eukaryota > Metazoa > Chordata > Actinopteri > Cichliformes > Cichlidae > Pundamilia > Pundamilia nyererei. The sequence goes on along the minus strand of NW_005188175.1, from coordinate 7,869 downwards.
GAAGAAGCAATCAGTGACCTGAAGGAGCAGCTGAAATCTGACTTAAAGTCTCTGCAGGACAAGAGGAACAAATACAAACAAGTGGAGGAAACATACAATGAGGTGATTCAACACATGAAGAAGCAGCTGTTGTCCACAGAGAGGCAGATCAGAGCAGAGTTCAACAAGCTCCAGCAGTTCCTGAAAGAGGAAGAGGAGTCCAGACTGGCAGCTCTGAGGGAGGAAGAGGAGCAGAAGGGGAGGACTATCAGCAGAGAGATGAAGATGATTGAGGAGCAGATCTCCTCTCTGTCAGACAGCATCTCTGCTGTTGAAGAAGAGCTGCAGAAACACAGCGTGCCATTCCTCAGCAGTTATAAAGACACTCAGAGCAGAGCCAGAGCCCAGAGCTCAGTGTCAGATCCACAGCTGGTCTCAGGAGCACTGATAGATGTGGCCAAACACCTGGGCAACCTGTCCTTCAGAGTGTGGGAGAAGATGAAGGAGAAGGTCCACTTCAGTCCTGTCATTCTGGACCCAAACACTGCAAGTCGCTGTCTATATCTGTCTGATGATCTGACCAGTGTGAGACATGGAGGACAGACATGGCAGCAGCTTCCAGACAATCCAGAGAGAAATAATTATAGTGCTAGCGTTTTTGGCTCTGTAGGTTTCAGTTCAGGGAAACACAGCTGGGGCATGGAGGTCGGAGACCATCCTGACTGGCTTGTGGGTTTAGCTAAAGAGTCAGTTGAGAGGAAAGGAGAGCGATTTGCTTCAGGAGACTATGGAATCTGGTGTTTAACCCATCGCAGAGGATCATACGGCAATGGTCTTAGTCAGAATGTGACAGTGAAGAAGAGTCTCCAGAGGATCAGAGTCCAGCTGGACTATGACAGGGGGGAGGTGTCCTTCTATGACCCTGAAGACATGACTCCCATCTACACTCACAGAGACAATTTCACTGAGAAACTCTTCCCATATTTCAGTGTTGGAAAGGCAGGAGACGCCAAAACCTGTGATATCAAAATCTGTCAGACTGAGATTTTTTTTGTAAAGTGATTCTTTTTTAACAGTCTGTGTGGTCATTTTTCTTGAAGGTTTTTCCTAAACTGGAAGATGAGATTTTCAGTCCAAAAACAGTGAGCACAATTGGCCCTAGGGGAAATTTCTTATTTATATCATGTAAAGTACAATATATTGCCAAAAGTATAAACTTGCTTGTCTTCAAACATATATGAACTTGAGCTACTCTGGAGATCACACGAAGTTACGCGCAAGAAATCTCCTTTCTTAATTTGTTTTCCCCACTTATAGCTTCAACTGCTTAATGTTATCATGTTTATCAACATCTTGTTTTCCGTCAACTGTAGCATATGTGTCAGGGTCAGGGGTCTTACACCCAGAGTTTTGAGATTTCTTATTAGACTTATTTAGTGTCCTTGTTTGTTTTCTTAGTTTGGTTATACAGTTTGATTTTCTTGTTTGTGTTTTTGATTATCTTGAGCATTAATTCTTAGTTCTGTTTTAAGTTTGTTTTTCATTCTACTTGGGATTTATTAAACATTAACCTTTGTTACTTTCATAGCCCGCGACTTTATGTATAGATTTAAGAGCTGTGACTCTTAGCCGCATTACTCTTAACATTGATCAACAGCAGCTGTCTATTACAGTTTGAAAGACTTCTGTATGCTCTGTTGTCATATAATCATATTTTTATTTTTGTTTTTACACTTCACTCTTAGCATCTCGGTGGCTCAGTGTATCAAAAATTCTACCTGTGATTAATTGCTATATGAACAATTTTGTGACAATAAATTGTTCATAAATTGCCTTTGTGATGTGAATTAGGTGGTATTGTTGTTGTACTTTTTTCCTGAAAATTAGGTCTCCCCAGCCACCTCCTCCAGCTTGTCCGTGGAAAACACCAAGGCATTCCCAGGCCAGCCGAGAGATATAAACTCTCCAGTGTGTCCTGGGTCTCCCCCGTGGCCTCCTCCCGGTGGGAAATGCCCAGAACACCTCACCCAATAGGGTGTATATAGCGTTTTTCTACTCTCCTGGAGTACTCAAAGTTCTCTGCATTCACCTCATACACACCCATTCACACAAGCACTATTATCTAACTATCATTCATACGCATTCATACTTCATATTTGGCATGATAACCTGGGGGAGCCAGCCACCAACCTTCCGATCAGCAGCTGACCTGCCCTACCTCCTGAGCTACATCACTGCAGCAGCACTAATCCTTTTGTCGATCTCTCGTTCCTTTCTCCCGTCACTCGTGAACAAGACCCCGAGATACTTAGGCTACGTCTACACTTATCCGGATAAATTTGAAAACGGCATTTTTGTCTAAAAACTCCACGGCCACACTATCGTTTTCAGTTGTTTCGGAACAGTTGTTCATCCACACTGAAATGACGGAAAACGCTTACCTTCCTGTATTGCGCATGTGTGACACATAAGACAGTTCGACCTGCGCAATTTCTGTCTGCCATTTATTTACTTTGCGGCTCTTTGAAACGTCGCGGCAAAAATGTTGAGGAAAAGCATTACGTTTTTTAAATGGACTGACAATGAGGTGGAGTTGTTGCTGCGAGTAATATAAAAGTACAACGATGCAAAAGCAAGTGAGAATTAAAGAATTTGAAGAAAAGCTATCTGGAGCACGTACCACTGACATTAATCTTTGATAGGGCTGTCAAAGTTGAGAGCAAACAAAACAACTGCTGTATAATGCTCTCCACATGACTGCATCATATGACTAAAATGCATCATTATTTTTGAAGGGCTCCGGGTTCACAGTCCACACTGCGACGGGAAAACAGCACTTTCAAATATATATCCGCTTTGGAGATCGTTTTCAAAAAGCTCAGTTTTCCTTGACCAAAAATGCCGTCTCAGTGTGGATGGAAGGCCAAAACGGAGAGAAAAATATGCGTTTTCAAACAAAAACGTATTAGTGTGGACATGGCCTTAAACTCTTCACCTTGGGGCCGGAGCTGATCCCTGACCCGGAGCAGGCACTCCACCTGTTGGGTTTAGATTTTATTATTGTCATTTGTATTAGGAAATATTTAACCATATATTCTTAGAGGTGTATAATCAATTGTGTAGTGATAGGTTGTGTGATCTTTAACAGGCTGCAAAGGCTTGGTGTGTATTCCACACTAGAATGCACACCCACATCCTGGGAGCACGGGAGAGGTCGTACCTTGTCTTCATTGTTTTATGGTAGGATTAACGTAGCTACGTCTGTTCTAGTCTAAGTGCTTTTCTGTTTAGATGAACTGCTAGACTTCCTCACCGGGGGGGGGTCTACCCTCTTCCTGACCAAGGATGTTTGCCTTCATGTTATATGACCCTTTGATCAGCAGTACCACACACACACACACACACACACACACACACACACACATACACACACACAGTATTCTTTGTTCACATGTATACCTATGTAAGATGCTATATGTTAATGACCCTATGCATATTCATGTAACCACAATAAAAGGAGTGCTATGGGGAGCCTGGCTGAGAGTCTGACAGAGGTCAAGTGGTGGAATGACACTTGGCTCCAGCCAGGTCTCCCTCATGCATGAGTAAACCAGAGAACTTTGGTGCCTTGAGTCTTGCTTTTTGCTGCGTAGCAAGTTGTCCTTAACGTTCCAGCGAATAGGTTTATGCTACGAACTTATCACCACCATGGCCTCGGATTTGGAGGTGCTGATTTTCATTCCCACCACTTCACACTCGGCTGTGAACCGTTCCAGTGCGAGCTGGAGGCCATCACCTGATGAAGCCAACAGAACTAAGGATTGAATGGCCCATAGCAATGGCTTACCACGACTACTTTATTCTTCCTCAGTCAAACAGCAGCACTCATGCAATTGTTTTGCCCCCTTAGCTCCAGGTGATCGTGATTGCCGTCCGGGGAGCGCACGCAGCTGCTTAAAGCTATAGCACCCAGATTACTTACAGCTACTTCCGTGCAACTGATATAAGATGCGGTAAGCTGAACAAAGCTGCAACCGTCTGTTTGTTGAAAAATAGTTACGTGACCGCACCACATTTTCTTGTTAGTAACGGGAACAGCATTGTAACGATAGAAATAGTAATTAGTTAGATTACTCGTTACTGAAAAAAGTAACGCCGTTGGTAACGCTGTTACTTGTAACGCCGTTATTCCCATCACTGCCAGCCAATAAAGTGTGGTCATGAGAAGAAGAGAAGAAATAAAATCACAAAAGTGACCTGGATCATATAACACTTGTGGACCAGTGCATTGCCTTATTATTTTTCACCTGATGAAACACTGAAGGACAAAGCCCATTACCCCAGATCACAGTGATGAGCCACTGATATCCTTCTTTCACAACCCTACAAGATTGCCATTTGTTTGGCCTTATTGAAATGTACCTCACTGGACTGCAGGGTCCTCTTGGTGGCACCCAGGTGGCTGTAGAAGACCTGGTTTTTCCACACTCCTCAGTCTGGTGCATGGGGACCTGCATGGAACCTAATATAGGGCTGCAGATGCTTAGAGCAGCTTTTTATATGTTCATCCTAGACAGGCCCTTGGATATTTTCTACCAGCTGAATGTGGCTTCTGGGCCCAAATTAGCTTCAGCTGCTCTGTCCTTGGCCTACTAGTAAGTTGTTCCTCATGACACTGCTGGTATAAGACATCTGCATTGTTTGCTGTCACTGGCAGTCAGGAGGGAATGAAACAACGGAAGTTACGAAGATAACCGTGGCTCTGTAAATTAATCAGAACATCACAGTGCAAGATTTCTGGAGACCAGCTGTAGGCTACCAGGTGGTTTTAGTACGCACACGAAGGTGGCCTACACTTCACGCATGAAGGAGCTTTTATTACTCTTTTACTTTTGTTATGCAGTTTTGTTTTTACGTCTGCAGATGTTAATCAAGCTCCTAGTTTTGTGTCACACTTTTAAATGTTTCTTTCTTGCTAAAAATGTTTTTCAACTGTTTAAGTTATTTTTTTTTAGATAAACGTTATACGAGTTGCTAGGAAAAGTTGTGTTTATGTGTGTATAATCCAATGTGAGAAAAAAGTAAAAACAAAAACAAAACATGAACAAGCCTCTGTTTTAGCTTTTTTGTGCATTTAGATTCACTGAATCACAGTTGGGGGAAACAGCAGTTAGGCAGAATGTTTTTCTTACAGCGCCTCAGGAACAAAACTTGTAAAACTGGTTTTGTGCCACTCAGCCTGTTGAAATGCTCCTCAGCAGACAGAAACAAAACAGGTCTTACTTTCGTGTCATTTTTGTATATTCTTTATTTGAAACGATACACAAGAGCTGAGCATGTTCCATTGCTTTGGTTTTCTACTGAGCACAAGTAATGGACGTATCTAAATGACGTCCTTGCAGCACCATCTGTGGGATTTGTATGCCGGTAAGATTTAGCCTGTGACTCAGATGAATGAAAAGGAAAGTAAATTTCTGCACTGTGGACCGGAGATAAGACGCCATTAGAAGGTGACAGGCATTTGGAGGATTTTAATCAGACAGTTCCAGAGGGAATAATTTGGTGAGTAAGAAAGAAGATCAAATGGCTGAAAAACTTCTCGAAAATTTCCTGAGCTGCCATGTGTGTTCAGAGACTTTCAGAGATCCTGTGTCTCTGACCTGCAGCCACAACTTCTGTTCAAGCTGCCTGCAGAAATTCTGGGAACAAACTAAAAACAAAAACTGTCCCATTTGTAAAAGAAAATCTTCAAAGGACTGTCCAGATGTGAACATTGCTCTGAAAGAACTTGCTGACTCTTTTGCTGACAGGCAGAAAGTCGAATCATCAGAGACAGTAAAGGGAGAAGAGAAATTAATGGTGGTCTGCAGTAAACACCAAGAAGAGCCTAAACTGTTCTGTGTGGATGAAGACAGAGCTGTGTGTACTGTCTGTGATTTTCCTCACCACCAGAGTCACAAAGTGGTTCCTGTAGGAGTTGCAGTCAGTGACCTGAAGGAGCAGCTGAAATCTGACTTAAAGTCTCTGCAGGACAAGAGGAACAAATACAAACAAGTGGAGGAAACATACAATGAAGTGATTGAACACTTGAAGAAGCAGCTGTTGTCCACAGAGAGGCAGATCAGAGCAGAGTTCAACAAGCTCCAGCAGTTCCTGAAAGAGGAAGAGGAGTCCAGACTGGCAGCTCTGAGGGAGGAAGAGGAGCAGAAGGGGAGGACTATCAGCAGAGAGATGAAGATGATTGAGGAGCAGATCTCCTCTCTGTCAGACAGCATCTCTGCTGTTGAAGAAGAGCTGCAGAAACACAGTGTGCCATTCCTCAGCAGTTATAAAGACACTCCAATCAGAGCAGAGCCAGAGCCCAGAGCTCAGTGTCAGATCCACAGCTGGTCTCAGGAGCACTGATAGATGTGGCCAAACACCTGGGCAACCTGTCCTTCAGAGTGTGGGAGAAGATGAAGGAGAAGGTCCACTTCAGTCCTGTCATTCTGGACCCAAATACCGCAAACCACTGGCTCTATCTGTCTGATGATCTGACCAGTGTGAAATATGGAGACACAAAACAGCAGCAGCTTCCTGATAATCCAGAGAGAAACGCTAATTATACAATTGTTTTTGGCTCTGAGGGCTTCAACTCAGGGAAACACAGCTGGGAGGTGGAGGTGGGAGACCATCCTGATTGGCTTGTAGGTTTAGCTAAAGAGTCAGTCGAGAGAAAGGAAGAGCGTTTTGCTTCAGGAGACTATGGAATCTGGTGTTTAACCCATCGCAGAGGATCATGCTACAATGGTCTTTGTGAGCCTGTGGCAGTGAAGAAGAGTCTCCAGAGGATCAGAGTCCAGCTGGACTATGACAGGGGGGAGGTGTCCTTCTATGACCCTGAAGACATGACTCACATCTACACTCACAGACACACTTTCACTGAGAAACTTCTCCCATTTTTCAGTATTGGAAAGGCTGGAGATTGGAAAACCTCTGATATCAAAATCTGTCAGACTAAGATTTCATTGGAAAGGGATTCTTCTGTTTAACACTATGTGTGTGTCTTTAGCATGTATGGCTTTTCTTTTTGTATAATGTAAAGTATATGTCCGAAGCACAGAATGAGACATCTTTGGTGTTGAAAGCACAACAACAGCTCTATACTTTAAACTGAGAGCAAAACCTTGTGTCATTTGGAAACTCTACGACTTCCAGTCAGCACATTGTACATTTAAAAACATTTTTAATGAACATAAGAAAAATCATGGTAAGAATTTCCACAATTTTATTTTAACATTATGCAATTCTTTTATTCCAACATATTTTACTTGGGTCAAACGAACTTAATAAATTACTGATGATTAAGCTCATTTATTCCTGCTATGGCCAATTTAATTTATTTTTATTGGTCCACCTCAATTAAGTAGCTTTTGCCTATCTGTCTGCTATATTTGCCATGGTTACAAAGCTTCATACAAATTTCATTACTTATATTTAACTTAATTTGTATATTTTTTTCATTTTATCCCATCTTTGTGAATGATTTCAGATTCACTGTCCAAATTCATGGTTTAGCTTTTGCAATCATGCCACTTCTCATGCAAAAGCAGTGTTTTGAGAACCTTTACTTTCTTGTGTGCGTGTGTATGTACTTGAGTTACTGAGGGTAGCTCAGGTTTAGTGCACAGACAAGACCAAGCACCAGTACCACTGCAAAAACTGAATTACTACCTATCACTTCTACACTGAAAAAAATAATCAGTGGGATAAACATAAAAAAATCATTGTAAGCGGTTGCACGAAATTAAGTTATGTTTGGTTAACCTTAGTTTTTTATGTTATACCTGCACACATTTTTCTGGTAACACGAACATGACTTTTTTATGTTGTTGTTATGTTTTTCATTCC
>NW_005188174.1:49038-64215 GCF_000239375.1 Pundamilia nyererei | reverse complement strand
TTCAATATTGAACAAACTTAAACTTTTTAAAATTATGCAAAATGCAAAACGCTGTGTCTCTAATCAAACCGCTGTAACTTCAGAGGTGATGTTCATATGTTGATTAGTGGTTTTCTTTCGTTTTTGATGTACTGCAGAATATTTTTATAAAATCCAGGCCAGGAAAATCACCTCCATGTTTTTCTGTGTTTTATCTTCAGCTGCTTTGACACAAAGGCCTCTGCTGTGACGCTCACACCTTTATAAAGTCTGGAAAGTGTCAGCTTTCTTTTTATAGATACAAAAATATGTAAATGTGCTGATCTGAATTATAATATTTCTGACTGTCAAAATTTCCCAGATTCAAAGCGAATCGTGGATCGAATCGATTCAGGACCTTGTGAATCGGAATTGAATCGATTCTAGAAATCAGTGACGATACCCAGCCCTAGTGCCCAGTGTGTGTTCTTCTGACTTCGCCCACATTCATTCACATACTTTTATGTTTTTCTCTGTAAGTGCTTTTCCTCGAACATTCAAACTCTGATGGGAGTTGATGAGGTTGGAGTCAGTATTTTGCCCAAGGATATTTTGGCATGTAGATTGGACAGCCAAGGATCAAATCGCCAAACTTGACCTGCTCTGTCTCCTGAGCTACAGCAACAAACACAGTTTTGTTTTGTTTGTCTCCTTAATTATGAAGAATGAGTCATTTTATGGTCTGCTACATGCCTTTCTTATTTATTCTTAGCCTGCAGGAAGAACAACTGTATACCACCACTTTCTAGCTCTCATACCTGTATATCTGCTTCTTCTTCACATCTTAATCTAGACACAGATAGTGCCGCCTTGTGGTCTGTCTTTGAACTATATTAACTTTACAGCAACAACTTCTGATCATTATGAGTTTTCTTGTAAGGACAGTGAACGGTGTCTCCGGGGAAAAGAATTGTGTCTGCACCAAAACTGTAAGTGGTTTTTGTTTGCCCCCGCTCTCAATCTCAATGTTCGGATGAAATCACAGAGTGTTCCTGTAAACAAAGTCACTGAAAATTCTTCAGCCCTCCACTTTGGGGAAGGACTAAGATGGTATGATATGGTACAACTATGATATATAAATACAGGATATACATCTGTTTGCATATCCAGTCATACTTACAGAGGAGTATGATGGCACAGAGGAGGATGGCAACGAGGGCTCCTGTGCTGAGGCCAGGTGAGCTACTCAGAGCTTCGGGTTTACACAGCTCCATGTTGCCTTCATGGTCACAGGTACAAACCCTCACAGTAAGTGTGCCAGTGCTGCTCTGCATGGGGTAGTCATCATCGGTGATCACCACAGGAACCAAGTAGACGCTCTTGTGAAGGCGGCTATAGGTGGCTCGGCCAGTCAGGATGCCAGCAGTGTTGTCTAAGTTAGAGACGGTTCTGTTAGAAGATCAGCATGGCCTGCAGCGTGACACTGTGCTCTCACAATACAAGGTTGAAAAACACTGATACCAGGGTGCAAGGAGAAATGTGAGTGCAACAAGGCCTTACTAACAGGTTCTCCCTCACTGTTAAAACAAAGCATGGACAGGAATCTCTTTTACAACTTTGGCCAAAGGAGCTATAACGTAGGGACAGATGGACAGATAATCATAGTGCAAAAAGTTTGACAATTAAATAAATATCTCTGATGAACTGTTTTAAGATAACTCTTTATTGTTTTTAGAAAAGTGTTTAATACTTTTTTAAAATCTCTGACCACATGATGATATGACATTGTAGAAAAGCTGCAGAGCGGCGGGATTACTGCTGCCACAAGAAAATATGAAATGCAAATTGAACAACCCATCCGTTATCGCTCACACTCCTACCAGTGAATCTGACAGGTGCTGCCACTGGTTTAATGGGTTAAGTGGAACCTGCTTAACATCGACATCAAGAAGTCAACTGGTGGGGATGGGATCCCAGGGCGTGCCCTAAACACATGTGCACATGAACTGGCAGTAGTGTTCACTGCGTGAGTAGGTCACTGAAAGAGGCTACACTCCCCACCTGCTACGACCATCATCCCTGCCCCAAACCTGGAGCCCTGGAGCTCCCAGTTGGCGTGGGTCGAACACGCCCACAACTTGCTGACCTCAGCAGCCACTGGCCTCTCCCCCTTCGAAATCTCACTCAGCTACCAGCCTCCTCTCCTACCATCCACAGAGGGTAAGCAGTTGGTCCCATTCATCTAGCATCGCCTACGGAGTTTTGGGAGGTGTATTCACCTGTTTGTCCCTGTGTGCAAGTTTCTGATTCCACGAGACGGTAAGTGGTGAGCTGACGTTGGTGCGATTTCTGGGAGCGATTGCCATCAAGACTGGACCACACCATGCTCAGAGCTTTTTGAGCAGTAGCATGTTTGTCACCTTTATTCACTGTAAATACAAGCTCTGTACTCACTGGAAAACCAGCATTTGTGTGCTGCCTGTATATAGGTCAACCTCACTGGTCCTTTCTCTTCTGTTTATTTCATTTATTCAATATGCAGCTGCGAAAAAGACTGCTGTCAAAAGTTTCATTGTACAAAACCAGACACCAGATCTGATCTGATCAGAACGTTTGTGTAAAATGATAGAAAAACTTCACATTGATCTAAGCTGCACATTTTCCCACCTCTCCCTGCAGTGCTGGCCTCTCCATCACATTGATATCTATCTCTACCCTCATGGGGGTATTTAATTATTCACAATTTGTATGCGTATTTCAAAAGCTGTGAATGATAGGTGCCAAACTTTAATTGTGTTCTGCCAAAAACAATTCAAGTATGAGCTGCCTGACTGAATTATGGTTTCGAGTAAAGGGTTATAAGTCAAACCATTTAAACACTGGTTTAAAATGCAGTAAGTTATGATGAAGTCAGTATAGACCTCTGCTTCAACAGATGTACGTGCATTATCTGAGTTGGCTCCCCTGGTGGTGGCTGTGTTCATGCAATGAAGAGCAGCATCTCTTCAAATGTATATCTACGATTAACATCAATCAACCTGTGCTGCATTGATAGATGCTCACCCAGCTACCATCAATCTCAAGCCGAGGCAGAGGCAGATGTGGGCATGTCAAGTAAAGCTCTTTGGTGCACTCACATAATTGCAATGTGGATTGAACAGTAATCAGAACAAATATGATTTGGTCCTCGGTGTAGACTGAGCGGCTAACCCAAGGAGCCCTACACTGTATGTCTCTCAGTTTCAACTGTTATAAGAAAATGAAATGCTTCATCAGTAACAAGTTAAGGCAAAAATATCATTATATTCGTTTAAATTGTTTTTATGCATTTTTTCCTACATTACTAAAATATTTTGGTTTAGTTTTTGTTTCATGCAATTTAAGTAAATAATACCCAAGAATCAAGTTTGAATAATTGTGTCAGATCACCTACCTCCATTGTCTCTGACGCTGAAATTTCTGTGGTGAGTCTCCTCTGGAGCCAGACTAAAGGCAAACTTGTGTCCGGATGATGGCTCATCAGCATCAACAGCACTCACTGTCTGGATCCGCTGCCAGAGACATCAACATTGATCAACACGAGCATCATGGTGGAGTCTGTAAAGCTGCCAAAGTGAGCAGCTTAGATAGATCAGGCTCATTGCAGCCTGTGCTACATCAATATCTCTGTCAGCAACAGCAGTCGAAACAGCACTTTGAAAAAGAACAGGAAACAGTGGTTAGCTTACCGAATCACACACAACAAATAAAACAAATACTTGATACCTCCATTCAGACTTTTGCTGCTGCTTTACACTTTAACAGCAGCACTAATGAACCTTTCCTTCTTTGGAAGTAAGCTGTTTTCTTTTTGGTATTCTAATGTCTTTACTCACCAATTTATATTCAAATGTAGCTACATACCTGCTTCCTGCTTTGAAAATGTAACAGCAGGACACAAAAGCAGAGTATTTAACTTTATGTTAGGAAAACAACAAATGTAGGATCACACCGAGTTTAAGATAAGATAAGATACCTTTATTAGTCCCATGAGTGGGAAATTTCATGTGGAGAATTTCAATGAAGAGAGGAGATTATTCTACAGCTGTAATCTGAGACTTTTCTTGGTTTTGATATGTTTTATCCAACAGTGTACACTTGCCACTGTTGACATCCATTGTAGCTGAAATCAATCTGAGAACAGCTGCTGTTCACTGTGTAGCAGCATGACACCAACGTTCCACAGCTACCTTACAAGTCTGCAGGGTCGGAGAGTTTCATACTCCAAAGATAGATTTTGGGTGGAGAATCGGTGTAAGGCAACAGAAGCAGACACAGCTTCATGCAGTTTTGATGAATTTCAGGCTGAAACCAATTCAAAAACTATGAGTATAACGTGTGCTGTGGGTTTAACATACTGAATGAACATATAACATGTTAATATACTAATAGTGAAATAGAGAGTTCTATTACTTCTGTGTGAAAAGGAGACCTCATTGAATGGAAGGGTCTATATTGTCTTAAACTTCCAGATATACAATGTTCTAGCAGGGCAGATAGATAATTTGTTTCTATAAATGATTCTAAGCTTGTAACTGTTACAAGCTTAGAATCATATGGTCTTATAATGTGGGATAAAAATGCTGTGCATGTAATAATAATTCTGTCAAATAACCTTTAATGCGTGTGTGAACTGCCTGCTCTTTAAACTAAGTGCTATTGTATCAAGACCAAGATATACAAATGCATTTTTAAAAATTCCCCTCTCGCCCCCGCGGGCGGACAATCCTTCAAGCTCGGGTCCTCTACCAGAGGCCTGGGAGCTTGAGGGTCCTGCGCAGTATCTTAGCTGTTCCCAGGACTGCGCTCTTCTGGACAGAGATCTCCGATGTTGTTCCCGGGATCTGCTGGAGCCACTCGCCTAGCTTGGGAGTCACCGCACCTAGTGCTCCGATTACCACGGGGACCACTGTTACCTTCACCCTCCACATCCTCTCGAGCTCTTCTCTGAGCCCTTGGTATTTCTCCAGCTTCTCGTGTTCCTTCTTCCTGATATTGCTGTCATTGGGAACCGCTACATCGATCACTACGGCCGTCTTCTTCTGTTTGTCTACCACCACTATGTCCGGTTGGTTAGCCACCACCATTTTGTCCGTCTGTATCTGGAAGTCCCACAGGATCTTAGCTCGGTCATTCTCCACCACCCTTGGGGGCATCTCCCATTTTGACCTCGGGACTTCCAGGTTATACTCGGCACAGATGTTCCTGTACACTATGCCGGCCACTTGGTTATGGCGTTCCATGTATGCCTTGCCTGCTAGCATCTTGCACCCTGCTGTTATGTGCTGGATTGTCTCTGGGGCATCTTTACACAGCCTGCACCTGGGGTCTTGCCTGGTGTGATAGACCCCAGCCTCTATGGATCTTGTACTCAGAGCTTGTTCTTGTGCTGCCATGATTAGTGCCTCTGTGCTGTCTTTCAGTCCAGCTTTGTCCAGCCACTGGTAGGATTTCTGGATATCAGCCACCTCCTCTATCTGCCGGTGGTACATACCGTGCAGGGGCCTGTCCTTCCATGATGGTTTCTCCTCTTCCTCATCATTCTTTAGTTTCTGCTGCCTGAGGTATTCACTGAGCACTCGGTCAGTTGGGGCCATCTTCCCAATGTATTCTTGGATGTTCGTTGTCTCATCCTGGACTGTGGTGCTGACACTCACCAGTCCCCGGCCCCCTTCCTTCCGCTTAGCGTACAGCCTCAGGGTGCTGGACGTGGGGTGAAACCCTCCATGCATGGTAAGGAGCTTCCTCATCTTGATGTCAGCGGCTTCTATCTCCACCTTTGGCCAGCTTATTATCCCAGCAGGGTACCTGATCATGGGCAGTGTGTAGGTGTTGGTAGCCTGGATCTTGTTCTTACCGTTCAGCTGACTCCTCAGGACCTGCCTGACCCTCTGCAGGTCAGGCAGGTCCTGAGGAGTCAGCTGAGAGATGTGTGTATTTATGTGTGTATTTTTCTTTAACTAGTCTTATTTTGTTAAATGAGAAATACTAGCAGAGAGATTAAAGGCTTTCATACAGATTAATGGTTGTACTTGGTGGCTGCAGCTTTCCTAGCGACCTCCTGGTGGTTCCCGTTTGCCTGTGGGATTCCCAGGTACTTGTAGCTGTCCTCGATGTCTGCACTGTTGCCTTTGGTAGTTCGATCCCCTCAGTTCTGACTACCTTTCCTCTCTTCGTTACCATCTGACTATACTTCTCCAATCTGAATGACATTCCAATGTCCTTGCTGTAGATCAGTGAATCGATGTCTCTTTCACTTGTTAGATAAGCTGGTTAGTCTCGGTGCTGCATTCACATCATCTAGTAGGTTCTCAGAGGGTACTTCACTCAGGATCATGGCCAAGCTTGAAACATGGATCCTCCGTAGCCAGTTACCAAGACCATCTTTCAGTTCCGCTGACACCAACGATCCTTCTCCCATCACACTTGGGACTGGGGCATACAGACGCCCTACTGGGGAGTGGAACCCACGACTCCCAAAGGCGTGTAGTCTTATTGCATAAAGCTATATACACACACGTGTGTACCCATATGTGTTGGTCCTGGGTAACTGCTGTTGATTCACAGGTGCAGTTAGTTATTGTGACTACATGTAGGTATTTTGTTTAACTAGTCTTATTTTCTTGAATGAGAATTACTAGCTGAGAGATTAAAGGGTTTACTACAGATTAGTGGCAGTACTGCAAACATGCACAAGTGCAACAAATACAGCAAAGAGTCTGAGGGAAGCACTGGAGGATCTGTGTGGAACAAAAATCAATGATTAACACTGATGGGCAGATGAATAGGCTGAGAGATTAAAGGACGAAAATATGGCAGAACCCCAGAGTTGTAAGAGGACCAGCGGCAGCAAAATCTGGAGGATTTTAGTTGCTCGGATGCTCTTAACTGATGAGCTCATTTGCAGACTTGTAGGAGTAAATCCTGCATCTTCTGTATGTGAGGCTGAATCTCAGGCGGCTCCTGTAGCCAGCCAAGCTGTTTGCTTGTACTCATGTACTAGCGTTAGGCAGTCTTTACCAAAGTGGGTTAAAATGACCTCCCAGCCCATTGTTCCTTAGTGGTGCTGGTTTCAGTCATTATACAAATGTCCTGTTTATAAGGTTGAAACCTGCAGTCAGCTGAGACTGAAGACGTCACTTCAATGAGTCACAAAACATTTCTTCCACTAAAAACGTCCAGATGAACAGAATCAACTTTGTGGGAGACTTGGATCTAGATTTGTTGTGTTATACTTAGAGTGTGTGTGTGTGTGTGTGTGTGTGTGTGTGTGTGTGTGTGTGTGTGTGTGTGTGTGTGTGTGTGTGTGTGTGTGGGCACATACAGATTTGTGACCCTGTTAACTCTTGTGTGATGTTAGATGTACAATATGGCACATGAGCTTAAAGAAGAATCCTAGTGCTCAGTTTCTCAGCTGCAGAAATGTGCACACGCCTTACGTGCACTTTTAAGCTATCACACTTTAATCACTAATACATTTGATACACACACTGTGTGATAAATCATGTTGAGTGTAGTAGTACAGTTACATCTAGTGCTGCATAAAACATTCAATTTCATTGTTTTTGTTGAGAAAACACACTAAGTCTATACCAAATGCTAAAGTTAGTGTGGTGGTTGGGGACACCAGTGCTTCCAAACAAGTTATTACTTATAATTATCCATGTTTACTGATCAAACCCAGTGAAATGTTGCTGTCATAATAAAAGCTGACTTCATGCAATCACAGTGCTCTTCTGTTTTATGCTAAAAGGGGATTATGTGCTCAGTCTAGCCTTTCTGGAACTTTTCATGTCCTGCAATTTACTCATAAAAGCCCATCACTACACATAAGTACAGTGCCACCTGCTCTGGGCAGACTAGCACAACCTCTCAGAGGTTTGGGAGGCCGGTCCACACTGAGCTAGTGTCATACAACATGCCTGTTATGAGGATCATGTCTGTGTGTTGCACTCATGGTTATGTGTTTATCAGCAGCCTACAGGACCGACTCCAGAATTTGCCATTTTTCATAAACAGCTGATAAATCTGGACAGTGTAAACACTCATCACATTTCTGTTACCATCCAAGGGCACGCTAAGGATCCGCTGCCTCACTTTAACTGGCAGCATGAACTGGGCCTAAATAATTATTTCCTGTCACTTGCAGCTGAGACATCTGATATTGCTGAACATTGCTGACCGACACATCATTCTGATTATGAGGCAGACTGTAAACAAGCCCACCGTCTGATCTCAGTCGTACTGAGAGGTCAACATGAAAATGACTGTCTGTGAAATGTTCATCATTTAAACAGAAAACATGTGAAACATGTGAAAGGAGGTGTGTCTGTGATTTTTCCACCCAGTCAGTTATTAAAACCTGTCACGATCTGAATGTGTATTTTTCTGTCACTTGCTTTCAGAGTAGAAACTTTAGTGACTTAAATTTTATTCCACAACCAGCATTTATTTTTTGTGCTCACATTCAAGGACCTTTGAAGAAGCTTACTCGATAGCTACAAGCACACAGTGTGCATGCAGTGATTGTTACGAGGACTGACAAATGAAAACTGCTTAAACGTTACGCCCCAATCAATCCCTTCAACACAAGCCGAATATCAGCCCTACAATAGGACATAACTATGGAGCCAGAGCCTATTTTAGTGCTTGTACCTGATTGTTGTGTTTATTTCAAATCTAATACATGTTTCCTTTCAGTGCAGCCCTGCTGGGTCACCTGAGGTAACAACTAGCAGCTTTTCTACATCTCCTCTGCCGTCAGGTTAATCAGAGAATGTCTCTGCGTTTAAAGCAGGTTGTAATGAAATAGCTGACTTGTTGTCATTGTCTGCTCTTCTCTTGTGCGTTTGCTTCCTGGTCTGTTGTTAACAATGAAAACAGTGTGAAATAGTCAGATGGCTGAGTGAAAAGACACCTGTGTGCACACAGGGGCATCTTTGCTGCTGTGATCATCACACTGACAACAATCACTCAAGCTCCACTACTAGCAGCTAACATGAGCCAAGACAGCGCCCCATCTCAGTCTTTGTTCAAATACAACCACAGACTGTGTACAAAAGACTGAGGCAAAGATGAAGAAGTGACTGACGCCTCTGTTCTGGAGAGCAGGGGGAAAACCACCCTTCGATTTATGGCTTTAGTGAAGACTTCCTGATGAAACCAGTCACTCAGTCACCGTCAGGGACCCTGTGCCTACCCGCTCGGCTCAGTATGGCTACATGTGTTTGTTTTGCTTTTGTTCCTGCTCTCTCCCTCCCTCTCTTTCCCTCCTCCCTCTGCCTGGGCAGAGCTCACCCGTGGGCTCCTGCCCTTGGCCCACGCACCTGGTCGCAATCACACACCTGTGGCTCATCACCCGACAGTGTTCCAGTCCCTTTATAAGATGGCAGCTCTGTGTTTCTCGTCGCTGGACCGTTGCAGACTCTCGTCAGTGTAAACCCAGCTCAGTTTACTCCTGTGTTTTCCCAGAGATCTTCCCTTCGTGTTTCTGTGAACAGATTCCCTGGACCGACCCCTGTGTTACCTGAGCGATTGAGTGTGTGAGGTTTGGAGTGAGCTATCGTGTTTTCTGTGGAGTATGAGGAGGAGCGTGAGGCGTGGAGCATGGACGGAGTGTGTGTGGACTTCCAGCGTCTTTCCCCCCGTTCATGTGTGGATCCCCGGAGCCCGTCATTCCCCCACTTTGTAAATAGATCACCTGGTGTTGCTGTGAATAAAGATTCTTGTGTTCTCAATTCAGAGCCTGTGCATGAGTCCGTTCAGTCCCGTTGTGACAGTCACTAGTCTCAGGTTTGTAGCCGTTCTTTGTTTCACAGTCAGATTACAACACACTAACCAATGGGTGCCATCATTATAGCAACATCTGTTTTATATAAAAATTAGGCAGAGCTGTAAGGTGTCATTTTGGATGCTCAGTCACTAGTCTTTATACAGCTCTGGGACCGCTCTGCTCTAATCAGGCTTTGAAGTCAGTAAGATGCCACCAGAGCACACAGTGAGCTAACACATGAAGTATGCGAGTACCTGGCCAGCCTTGGTTTTCTCACAGACAAAGGTTTCGTACACAGTGGCAAACATGGGAGCATTGTCATTGATGTCCAGCAGACGGATGTAGACACTGACGCTGCTGCTCTGACGGGGATTATCTGGAGGCACAGAAAGCACAAAAACATCTGTCACTTTGGAGTTTTGAAACTTTTCCAGTACTTTCACAACCGTCTGTATGTGACAGCTTCACCAAGCTTATATTCAAAGTAAACTTTATTGTCATCTCTGCTGTATCCAGTGCAGCATATAGAGAGAAGGTGAACATTTGATCAAAACTAAAGAAAAACATGAAGAGGATTTTAAAAGTCCTCCCATGGTCAGAAGTGAGACTCTGTAAGACATCATCTATAACAGACACTGAACGGGGCAGGTGGGCGATATTTCTACACTTGTGTCTTCAGAGAGAATACACTTAAAACAATCTCACAGTTGGGACTGCAGTCACTAAGAACACCACTGGTATGTTTTCAGTTTTATTTTTTTTGTCATATGCAAGTTAGCACAGGGTCAACATTGCAATGAAATGTGTTTGACGAGCAGCAGTCACTCAGCAGCATGATACAGTAGGAGAAAATACAATAAAATATAATAAAATAAAATAAAATAATAGAAAAATAGTAAGGAGCAAAATATTAGAGACGTGGTAAAAGAGAAAAGATGACTAAATATATATGTATATATAAATATAAATATATGTACACTAGTGATTAAATGAGAAAATCTTGAAAAGAAATATGACGGGAGGGCAGATGGGACATTGCACAGGAATGAGCAGCGGAAAATTACAGTATTGCACTTTTTAAATATAAATATCAATGACAATAAAGTGGAGTGACCAGTGCAGATTAAACAGAGTACTTGTGAAGCTGCAGGTAGCTTCTGAGTGCTGTGTTGTGTGTGTTTAAGTGTTGTGCTTGAGGTGTCGTACGGTGGTAAAAACAAAACTGTTTTTCTTGTTCAAAGTCTTGTAGTCCGAGCAGACAGAACCTGTAACGTCTGCCAGACGGTAACAAGGAGAACAGCTGATGTGCTGGGTGGCTGTGGTCCTTGATGATGCTGTGTGCTTTACGGAGGCTATGTTATAATGTCTTATAATATGTAGCTGCCATCGCCAGTGTGTGAATGTGTGTGTTAATGGGTGAATGACTGAATGTAGTGTGAAGCGCTTTGGGGTCCTTAGGGACTAGAAAAGCGCTATACAAATGCAGGCCATTTTATAATAGTACCCGCAAGGTCCCCCTGTTCAAGATGTCACATATACAGGCATGGGAGCTGGTAAATGGACTGGTTCGGGCAAGGGCAACACATTTCTTTGAGTTCTAAAAAGGAGAAAGCTTTGGATACGAAAAGAGATTTTTAAAAATGGCCAGATTTGTGATCAGTGTTTTAAAAAATATTTGGGAGGAACCAATGAAAAAGCTACATTTTGACATTGAAGCCATCTTGAATAACAGAACAACCTTTAAATACTCACACCCTCACATCACTTCAATAAAGATAATCATGTGGCAACTGCTGATTAGACTAAATGTTGTTGATGTTGTCAATGTTTTTTCATAAAATGCAATCTGTCCAATTTGCAGATAGATTTAAGAAAACAGAGCTTGTATTAAACTTGCCATTGAACATCTAAATGATTCAGAGAAGGTTTAGGAATAAGTGTTGTGTTGCTCTTCTACTAATGCCACAGGATAGAGGGACCAACGGACAGTCCCATGTACCATAAATCTGCAATGAGAACCTCCTTCCCTCAGCCACAGTGCTGAAGGCAGGTCATGGATGGGTCTTCCAGCATGACAACGGCTCAAAATATAGAACCAAGACAAATGAGTGGCTAACATTAAGGTTATGGGGGGGCCTGGCCAGTCTCCAAACCTCAATCTTATGGAAAATGCTAAGCAGCAGCCAAGCAACATAAAGTATTAAGAGAGTGTAAAGTGGAGTGAGCCAAAACCCCTCCTGACATGTGTGCAGGCCAACTACATAAAATATCTTACCGCTGGGCTTTTCAGCAACGCTTTCTCCACCAGGTACTAAGTCATACTTTGTTTGGGCATCGAATATTTATTTCACCCAATGACATGCAATTCATCTTTCAGTGTTTTGTAATGTGTAATATGTTTTTTCTAGATATTATCTCTCTCCATTAAAATGAGAGCAACATGTTCATTTATTTGTAAATGTGCAAACTTTGTGGTTTAACTTCCAATCAGCCCATTCAGTGTGCTATACTCCGGGGTCTGATTCTTGTTGTTGAACCCCTCCATGGCAGACTGTGCTCTACTGCCTCTCCTCTAACAGTTTTACTCTTTATCAATATATCACATGAGCAGTGCAGACAGTCCCAGACCCTGCTGGACTTACTCAGCTCTGTGGCAACAACTGAAATATTATGCCATGCAGTCGTCTCTCTGTCCAGGCTTTTGAGCAGGAACACAGATCCATTCATCGGATAGACGTTGAAGAGGTGGCCCCTGTCAGTGCGGCGGTCGATGGAGTAACTAACAAGTGAGACAGAGAGAAGGTGAGAAAACGTTAAGTTGAGTCAGGTCACGTTAAGTTGGGATGACCTATAGCCTCCTCCTCTCTGCGCCGCCCTGTCAAGAAGCCAGCGCAGCAGGGAGCATAATGGATCAATCTCTGACGGAGGGAACCAGGTAAAAAGTGTCACACTGTGGAGATGTGCTAAAATTCAAAATCTTAAAGCAACTAAAGGTACAATAAACATTGCATTAGTCTGTGCCTGAACTGCTGCAAAAGCTTATTTTGCTCCCACAGCAGTGTTAATATGCTGCTGTACCAGTAGCCCGAACCTGCTGTTTATACGCTGTATTACTTACAAATGTTTCTCCGGCAGTCTCTGAACTTCTGGCGGTGAATAACAAATACTGGTTGCCATAGAAACAGGAACTCAAGGAACCCCCCCGACCGGTGGTTAACTACCTCAGTGGCCTCGCTCCTTGATGGGCGAGTCTTTCCTCTAGTCCCTGGACTCTGCTTCCCACACTGAAGGTGTGTCAGTGGGGTTAAGTCTTTTATCCACTGCCTGACTATATCCTCAGCTGAAGTCACCAGCAGCCCACTTCCACTGTACACTGTGTCACTGGAGCACTGCTTTCCGCTCATCAGTCTCCTGACGATTTGCTAAAAATATTTCAAGGCTATCTAAAATTCTTGTTCCACAGTCTGACTGAACTCTTCCCACACCTGGGTTTTTGTTTCGGGTACCGCCCAAGTCGGGTTGACCTGTAGGTACCTATCAGCTGCCTCCGAAGTCCCACAAGCTAACCAAGCCCAATGACTCCTCCTTCAGCTTGACGGCTCTCTTCACCTCTGTTGTCCTGTGATGTCTGGCTTGGGGATTACCACCATGACAGGCACAGTCCCCATTCAGAGTCCTCAGCCTCCCTCAGGTGCTGTCAAAGGCCTGCCAGACTTTCCCAGCACACCCTCACTTTATGTTTGCGTGTGCCGGGTCTGTCCAGAATCTTCCCCCTTCCCCTGATCCAACTCACCACCAAGTGGTGATCAGTTGACAGCTCAGGCACTCTCTTTACTCAGCTGTCCATAATTCATGGCCCCAGATCTGATGATACGATTATAAATTTGATCATTGATCTGTATTCTCGTACATGCTGTCGCTTTGTACACACTGTGGTTTGCCCACTCTTGTCTGTCGCCTCTCACTGTGGGCAACTTCATACTGGAACAGAGTCTGGTTCCAGAGACCAAGCCATGTGTTGAGGTGTGTCCGACTATATCTAGCCATTATCTCTCGAACTCAGACACTACCCAGCATTGATAGATGGGAATCGGGCAGCACTGGCTGCCACCCAAACCCTATAGATAAAATAAGACCAAGGGACCAGTGTACCCTACCCTGGGATAGGGTTACCCCACCCTGGAGGAGGAAGCTGGAGAGGGACAATGTCTGGTAGCTGGGTCTTAATGCCAGAAGCCTACAGAAGGAGCAACATGAGCCCTCCTGTAGACCACTGCTTGCAGGAGGCATCGTGGGAGTTAGTTGTATTTTGTGTGTGTCAAAAAGATAACTTTCTAACGTCGTAAAACGTTCCGGGTGGTTGTTTAAGTGTTTAAGTTCTGGTAGCTGTGCAGCGTAAATGAAAGGGAGGAATGGGATCTCTAAATTCACTCGCTGGGCCCACGTCCTCATTTGAGGTTTGACAGCATTTTAGTAGGTAAAGGTGAAGCTTGGACATGAATTGAGCTGCAGTTTGGGGAAGGCCTTGAAGGGGACTGGCGACGGCTCCCGGGCCTGGAAGATCCTCATGCACTAAATAGAAATGAAGAAGTTAAAGAATTGAGAACAAGGAGGGAGGGGCACGTAAAGGAGAATGAACAGCTTGCAGAACTGGAGGAACCTATATAGATGACAACAGGAAGGAGCGTGTTTGGAGGCGTGGTCCTGCTCCTGAAATTCTGATACATAATCTCCAAAACAAATAAATCAGGCTCTTCAGAAGCACATATCACATGCTGGAGACCAGCTTATGGACTTTATAGTCTGTACGACTGTTTTGCCAGGAATACATAAAGGTATTACAGAAAGTTTATATTTAGAAATGTAATTGACTGAATTTGACTTTGCTTAGATAGCAGGTGCTTGCATAGATGCAGTAGTTTAGCCGCACTTCACACAGCCGGAACATGGTTTACTTCTTCATCTTAAAGTAATAAATTGTTATCATTTGTAGGTAGTACTTCACCTGTCTTCTAGTGTCGAAATAACTTGGACTGGATTTTCTGTTCTAGCCGATCGACAGAGACTGCTGCCTGCTCCACTCTCTGCAGTTCAGGGGTTGGCAACCCTGGGCACACGCGCCACAGCTGAGACGCGAAGGGTTAACTGATGGCACGGCCATAGCTGGCCATCGGGCATACTGGGATGGTGAATTGGCCAGATGCTGGCAGATGTGTAAAAATAACTCAGTTATTTAAGATAAGATAAGATAAGATAGAACTTTATTAATCCCTCGGGTGGGTTCCTCTGGGAAATTCGATTTCCAAAAAAAGCACAGCAACGACCGAAGTTACAGTTACAGAATTGTTATATATACACACACACACACACACACACACATACACATATATATAAATACAGAAACAAAT
>NW_005188174.1:37437-47287 GCF_000239375.1 Pundamilia nyererei | reverse complement strand
GCAGTGAGTTAATCTGAGAAGGTGCATTAAAAAATAAATGGCCGGGCCAGCGGTGCACATCGCACATTAGCTCGCATAGACACATTAGTTGTGCCGCTTCTTAATGACAATATCTTAGCAACCCCAACTACCAGATTCAACTTGTAATTGGCTAAAAATAACTTAGCCTACCAGTGAGAGGGACGTTGCTAGCTGGCAGGAACTGTCCGCTCAGCGCAGCATCAGCACTACGGAAATACACGGATACATCCATAGATCGAGACAGAATTTACACTCTGTGGGGTCAAAGTTTGCAGAACTACAAACACAGCTGGAATCCACAGCTGTGCGTGTTCATGGAGCTGCATGTTCACCTGCTGGACGTCACTACCTGACAAGTTTAACTGTCTTCAGAACATTGCAGAGGCCTTATTGACGGTGTTTGGCTCTACATGTCTGTGTGAGCAGATTTTCTCTCACATGAGTCCTCAGGTCTGAATGCTGGACACTGGGAGACCTGTGTGTCTGAGTGGGAGACCAGAGATCACATTAACATGTGTGTCTCTGTATTAACAAACATGCCGTATTGGCCCAGTTTGTTTTTATTATCATTGTTGTGAGGAGACCATAGATAGCATTTGATTTTCTGTTGTACAGTTCATTTGCTGTTATGGATAAAAAGTCTTTTTTTGTTTCCAAACAGCTGATAACTATTCGCTGACAGCTGCCAACATCTGCAAACAAATATAATTCTATAAAGTTGTTCTATATAGTGTGTAACTGTTAACATAGAGCGTTATTCAATTTATTGCTAATGCAATCATTAGTTGCATTAGTAAATTTTACATGCACTCGTCATCAGAAAGGTTGCCGACCCCTGCTGTAGGGCGAAGGACACACACACCCACACACATGTTTGAAAACATCCTGACACAAAGTTTGACATCTTGCTTTGGATGGTTAAGACTGCCAGGAGGATTGTTGGTGCCCCTCTCTCGTATCTGGAGATCTACAAACAGGGCTGCATACGCAGAGCTACCTCCATCATCAGAGACTCCCACCACCCCTCTCATGGCCTGTTCTCCCTCCTGCTGTCTGGCAAGAGGTACAAGAGCACCCCTCCCCACCCACTCAGCTATTCACACAGCTATACACACACTATTTGATCTAATGATCCTCTTCTATGAAAGGACTGCTGCCACCTGAATGAGTGTGACTGCTTAGACCTGAGCTCGTTTTAGAATTTAGATTACGAATCGATGTTATTTATCCTTATTATTACTGCGATTTATCATTGACTTTTAAAAAAAATTGTATTGGTTACTGTAGAGGCTGGTGAGAAACAGTATTTCGTTTCAGTCGGAGTATTTTTTGAAATAACATACGAAATGACAATAAACCTTTCGATTGATTGATTTGATTATCTTTGTGAGAAATGTTCATGCATTTTCAAGCTTCTTTCCCTTAAATTTAATCATCACAGCAGGTTTCAAGGTTTCAAACTCTTATCCAAAACCTGAACTTTATGCTAATTTTACCATAAATGCAACTTGCATTGGGTCTGGGGTGGCTGTAGCTCAAGAGGTGGAGCAGGTCATCTGCTGATTGGAAGGTTGGTGGTTCAATTCCTGACTCTTCCAGTCTGCATGCCAAATATCCTTGATACTAACCCCAAGGTTCTCTCGAATGTTGTGGAATATACACTTTTCCTCTCGTGGTTCCGACATCTCTGCCTGAGCTTTGCAATCATAGATATCATATATGATTTCTGTCTAAATACGAGAACAAAAGTACTAAGGCTCTGACGTTAAGAAGCATCTTTGTCTATAACACAAAACATAATGGTAGCGTGTGGTAAACTCAGCGACTCATGAACTTAAAACATTAAAGCCCACAAGAAAAAAACGACTGAGCAGAAGTTGTAGTCTGTATAAACACAAGCTGGAGTTTAGCTCTCGAGACCAGTGAGACTTTACAATCTGAAATTCAAAACTGCCATTATATAATTTCCTTTTTTTAGTTGGTGTGGTTGGAGTAGAAAAAGACATTTAGCCTTACTTGACAATGCTGCGAGCTCTGTCGGCGTCCATGGCGCTGACTGAGCCCACCACTGTGCCCACCGCAACATCTTCTTTCACCTCATACAGGTAGCTGGCTTTTTTAAACACAGGCGGCTCATCCACATCATCCACGGCCAACCGAACCGTAGCCACGTCTTTTGGGCCTGAGGACACGAAGCGAACATATTCCTGGGTGTTCTGGACCTGGATCTCGATCGTGTATGATGGTTTCTTCTCATAATCCAAAGGCTGCAAAGGCAAAGAGAGAACGACTGCTTTCAGTAAAGATGTCTGTGGAAACATAAAGCCAGCCTGAACATTCGTTGGCAATCATCAATGTCCACTGAAGCCAACAAATGCATGTAGACAGATAAATGAGACAACAGCTTGAAAGGTACATACATACATATAGTGTATACAAGTGTGGCATGGTCATGTAAAGTATCTGTAACAGCAGCTGGTGCTGTCAGGTTGCTGTGGTGATAGTGGGTCAGAGGTTTGTCACTAAAACAGTTTGTATCAATGTTGACACACACACTCTGTGGGGACACATTTCTACAACACGGCATGGCTTTGTATTTTTAACAGCATATGTAAAACAGACTTAGTTAGCAGGATCCTTAGGAGCTGAAAGTGTGAGCTCTGATCAATTCATTTCAAGCCAACCAGTGATGTGAGAAAAATATCAATACAAAATAAGAAGCCAGTATTATCTGAAGGTGGCCAAAGCTATGGATAGTTTGACTCATGCTTTTTCAGTACACAGCGACTCAAGAACGTTTTCTTTTGGTCTCTATTATAACATCATTTGACCCCCAACGCTTCAAGTCCCGTTTTTAATGTTTACTGGTTAGTTGCTCTCACCTTTCTGACAGTGACGAGTCCTTCTTGTGTTTCTTTGTCAGTGGAAATGTCAAACATTTCCATCCCGTCACCGCTGATGATGGTGAAGTCCATCTCAGTGTTCTTTCCAATGTCTTTATCAGTGGCCTGAATTCTCCCAACGACAGAGCCGGACGTGGACGATTCAGGAACTCTGAACTGGTATATACCTGGAAACAGTCAGCTCCGTCACATCGGTGGGACTCACTCTGGTGACAGAGGTATCTGGGGATTTCTAGTTTTTGTTTTAACTCACAATTCTATTCAATTTGTCAATTGATATGAATGTTTTTGGACAGAATTATGGCTGCAGAATAATTCTCTCAATTGTGCAGGACAAAAACATGTCACAGGGGGCGATAGAGAACCAAACCCTGGGGAAGAATTAAGATCTGATAAAGGGATTCACAGGATTCTTAAAAGGCTTTAAACAAGATACAGACAGCTGACAACATTAAAGAAAAACCTGAATGCATGCTAAAGCATATAGTTAGGGCTGGACCAGGTGACCCTGAATCCGCCCTTAGTTACGCTGCACTAGGTGTAGGCTGCTGGGGATTCCCATGATGCATTGGGTGTTTCTTCTTCAATCAACTTTTTCACTCACTATGTGTTCATACACCACTCTGCATTTAATTATTAGTTATTATTAATATCTGGATCTCTCCACAGCGTGTCTTTGTCCATCCTCCCCTCACCCCAACCAATGATGGCCCCTCCCTGATTCTGGCTCTGCTGGAGGTTTCTTCCTGTTTAAAGGACGTTTATTTCGATCCCGCTGTCACCAAAGTGCTTGCTCAAAGGATGTCATATGATTGTTGGGGTTTTCTCTCTTTTCTTTGTATTGTTTCCTTGTATTATTTTCCTTTACCTTACAATATAAAGAGCCTTGAGAAAGCTGTTGTTGCTGATTAGAAATAAAACTGAACTGAGTATAATTAATAGCTGTGTGTGTTTCATCACTCGTATACACACTGTGCTTCGTCTGTGCTGCTGTCTTACTCTGAGTGAAGTGGGGAGGGTTGTCGTTGACGTCAGTGAGAGTGATTTTAACCACAGTGCTCCCAGTGAGGCCTCCTCTCTGTCCACCCATGTCCTTGGCTTCGATCACCACCTGGTAGTGCTCCCTCTGCTCACGGTCCATGTCACCAGGACCCAGGGCTGTCCGGATCACACCTGAACAAAAAACAAAACTGTAATCTAAATTCATGTTCAGTCATTTTGTTTTTCATCATCGTGCTGACGTGTTGCTGGTGTGAATTAATATGCACGTCTTCAGATGTAATATGGCTTTATTTTCATTCCTGTTTTGGGTGGAGGAGAAACAAACCAACCATCTGTGTCTGTGGCACAACAATTTTCCTTTGGTCATGATCTGAGTTTTTAGGATATTTGGGTTTTTTTTGATTGATTTTCTATTATAGTTCTATGTTCCCTGTTCTATGGGTCTCTAGGCACATGTTTGAGCTCCACAAGCATTGTCCCTGTTAAGTGGTCTTGATTTCAGTGTTTATTTCCTGTTTTATTTTGACACTTCCTTGCCCTGTGTGCATTATGTTCAGTTTTGCTTCTTCTGTCTTGTTACTCCTGATTTGTCCCTGCTGTGTTCACAGTTCACTTCACTCTCCTGTGTATTCATTGTCTCAGTCTTCCCGTGTGCATTGTGTGTTCTGTGGTCACGTGTTAGAGCCTAGTCTATGAGTTAACGGTTTTGAGTCTCACCTAAGCTATTTTGTCTTATGCATTTTGATTCCTTAAGTTCAGTAATAAAGTTATATTTAAGTTTATGCTTGTGTGTTTGGGTCTCACCCTGTCTGCCACACTGCGAAACCTGACACCTTTTTTTAAGTCAATAGACAATTAGAGCTGAAATCAATCATATTACAGGACTTATTATCTGACAAGTTCTCTAAACCCAGCTTTAAATCTTTTAAGCTGACATCTGGATTCACAGAAACATTATGGACACGGTTCTGTTTCAGTGTACACGGGTCAAAACAGGAAGTTGTTTACTGGAGATCTACAAAGTTTAAGATTAATGTCACCAGTTCTATATGTGGGAAAAAGTGAGACATTTAGCCTCAATTCTTTGTAATGACCAGCAGGGACTCCTGTGGCTGCATCCACATGTGCATTAGGGTACGCTTGACTGTGGGACCATATCGGTGTATTCCTCGGTTTTATAGTCCTATCCATCACATTTTTTATGTTTGCCTACAGAAAGCTAAGATGGGGACCCATAAAATGGTCAGCTTCAAGACTTTAAACTGGCACTAAGGTGATGTGATAGTGACAAAGTTCACCTTTAATCTGTGGCACTTTGAAACACGATCTTTTGATTTTTCGTCAGGTTTTTGGCTCTCAGTGTTGTACTAGTACAGTGTCAGAGATTTACAGTTAACAAACAGTCAGGTGAGTAAACAACACTGAGACACTTGAGATTGACAACGTGCGGCACGGGTGAATCTCAGACAGAGAGACACCCCGAACTGCAGTATTCGTCAGTACAGTGAGTGTGTTTGATGGTTAAAGTTAAAGCTGTGAACACTACCTTATTAGACTAATACTGAAATGAGTCTTCCTCTTTGGTTAAAGTCTCTTACCTGAATATGTCACACTGTAAGCTTGCTAGCATACTCATTATAGCTAAACTGGTACTGCAGTGTTCCAGTGCACGTTTTCCATCTTTAAATGGAAAGGATAAAATCATATATGTAACTGTTGTCTTTATCAGATGTGGGAGGCACAAAAACATGCAAAGAGAAGTTGCACTGAGTTTTCAATGGTAGTTCTTTTTTTTTATTTTTACTGAAAAAAAAGATGTATTGTCTAAATTTATGATATGAAGCTGCAACAAACACGCTCATCATAAGCTCCCTGAGAACCTTTTGATTCACACTGTGAAGAAAGAGAAGAAAATAACGACCACATCCAGACTATGATTCCTGTACCATTCATTTAACAAAACACACGATGTGTTCATTTGGACTGTTTGTGTTATCTGCAGCTGTCCACGTTTGTGCGTACAGAAAGCAAAAGAATCACCTGAGCACTTTTTATTCCTGTTATTGAGTGTTAGCACATGTTTATATTATGATATGGAAAATAATGATGAGGAAACCAGAGAAGAAAATTGATCAGCTTAGATCAGGTTTAAATGTTATTTCACTCATTTCTATCTGAACACTTTACAGAAATGATTTGTTATTGTGGTCTAAACAAGTAATGTAATATGTCATTGTTCCTAAAATCTAAGTCTGTCCATAAATATTGATCTGTGCACCTGTTGTGTGGGTTTTGATGCTCCAGTAATTCTACTAAAATGATTCTGATGACTCTTCTGTAGACATGTTGCTCATTAGTGACTTTTTCACATTTAGCACATTTTCATTCTCCACATTCTGTAACTTAAGACTGATTTTGAACCATTATGTTGAATTTATGAGGCTATAAAGTATCAGTATTTGGACATGACCCGCACCCACCCACTCACTCATCTTAATTGTGATGGCAGCTCTTTTTACACAGCTCGTGTCCACAGCTAAGACGACATGTGGCATGTCTGTGTAAAGCTTGTATAATGTCAGAGCTCGTGAAGAAGGCCCAGAAGACAAATCCCCAAATGTTTTAATGGCCAGTCCACATCTGACAGTCGGGGCAAGTGTGACAGGACTCACATAGTCTATTTATATCTCTCTGAATCACAACAGTCACCTCACTGCACTTTACACCTTTGAAAAGTAAAAACCCTGCAAATGTATCAGCTTTCTCACATTTATCAGTTCTTACTTACAGACAGGTGAAAGTTACTGATCCCATTATGAAATACACCACAAATGTCTCTAATTAAGAAGTTCTTTAGCTGCATGCTCACATAATAGTGTGCCTGTCACTGCAAATATTTCTTTCTGAGCCTTTTAAGAATTAGCAGGTCGATCCGATCTGCCTTTCCTCTCAGTAACATTGCACAATAGGTGTATATTTTGTATCAGACCAAACTTTACAGTGCCGTGCAAGAACCTCATTAAAATGTGCATGTAAGAGTGAAATCCTGGGAAATTAGTCCACGGCTTTGGTTACACACCGTCAGCAGTGTGACATTATGGGATGTGTCCCTCACGTGTCACAGGCGTGAGATCAGTTTCATGTGCTACAATTAGCCTATTTAGTTTAGCATTAAAGATTATCTTAAAGGAACACACGGGCATTTTATGAAAAGTCGTCCTGCTTCAATTCAAACTTCCTCCTACTTTCCATTTAAATGACCCATTTACGCACTTTTAGTTCTAATTTTGTACGAGTAGTCCACACCAATCTGGAGACGAGGGGAGCTACAGGAAGCCGATAATGATCCTTCCATGTCTGTGTAGGGCCTCAGTCATCCAGGTCATGTTAGTCCAGGGAGCAACTGGACTTCTTTAAGTTTCCAGTCTCATAGGTGAGGAATGTATCGTGAAACTAGACTGATTGCTGGGTGTGCAGCCAATGTTAACCAATGTTAATGGGTTTCAAGCCTAAGGAGCGAGGCTGCAGGCTATGGCAGCAGCAGGTCCAGTGAATGGACCAGACAACAATTGCAGTGGATTGGTCAGCTCTATAAAAAGGTAAAGGCAGCAACGGCTTTTCCAGTTTGAGTCAATTCTTGAAATACAGTCATCATTCTGATTCATGACGAAGCAGCAAAAGGTTTTGAGAATCTGACTATATGATGTAATAATTTGTTCTCTAAAGACACGTTTTACAAAAAGTTTTGCTTTTGTCACGACCGGTATCATCAAGTACTCGATGTCTGTCAAACATACCAGTGTTTGGCTCCACAGAGAAGTATGGGTGTCCTTGACTGATGCTGTAGACCAGTTTGGCACTGTTCCCATACATTGTGTCATCAGCATCTGTAGCTGTCACCTGGGTGACCGATGTACCTGAAAGAGTTGCATTACCACGACTGTTACTGAGAAAACAAAAAGCAGAAAAGTGCAGTGAGAGAGGTCCTTACCAATATCAGACCTCTCAGGAACACTGGCAGTGTACACCTCTTTGCTGAACTTTGGTTCGTTGTCATTGATGTCGTGGAGTTTGATGATGAACTCGGTCTCTGGCTCCAGTTTTTGACCCGTCCACTTGTTGACCACTGTGGCTTTGAGGACATAAAAGGCCTTCTCCTCTCGATCAAGGCGGCGCGTGGCGTGCAGATCGCCGTTATTCTCATCAATGACAAAGATGGTGCCAGCCCCCTCGCCAGAAAGAACGTACTTCACTGAGCCATCGCCATGGTCCTGGTCTGACTGGAGCTGCAGGTGGACATATCCAAGTGAAGAAGTCGTCAACTGATGGTTGAGTTATTTAACATACCAGACAGACACTAGCTGCTCATACAGTCAACTCTTTCCACTTCAGGACACTGAGGTGAGGTTGCATTCCCAATCTACAAAATAATGAAAATAATGAAAGCACATTTTATTTTGAGTGATTTTTTTCTTTATTAACCCTTGGATAGCCGTCAAAATTTACACCCTTTTACATTCATCGGGACCCAAAATGGTCCCTTTTTTGACTATGACCATCCGAGGGTTAAGATCATTTAATACATTTAGTAACAGCTGAACAAAGGATCCTGTCTTCAGTGTTCTACCTATGCCCACAGGTAGAAAGCTTCTTACCTTAAGCAGATAAAGTAAGCAGGGGTTGAGGTGGGATGCCAAGCTGTTTGCAGAGCCAGCATCACCTGTGAGCAGTTTAGAGTTTCTCACCCTATCAGAGAGTGAGAAAATAGCCCACACCATGTGACCAGCACTGAGACTGGAGAGATTGTAAGAGAGAGACATGGTATCTGAAGAAACCCTCAACTTAAATGAGACAGTTCTCCAAAAGCAAAGATGGTGGGAGATTCCTTGAGAAAAAGCTTTTTACAATCTTTTATTGCTTGCTTTTTTCGTAATATAAGCTTTTCAACATACTCTCTTTCATAATCCTGTCTCTAAAAACATTTCTGCAGATGAAGGAACAAGAAGATAGACAGGTCTGGTGGTAACAGTGACAGGTTTGCAAAAGGCAAACAGAGCAAAAGCAGAAAGACCGAGCGTGAACTCCACACCGGGAAGCAAAACAAGAATCTTCTGAAGGCAGACAGTCAGCTGAAAATAAGAGTGTGTTGTGCCTGAAGGAGTACCTTTGCACTCTTACCCACAGCAATAACCCATCTCTCCTGTTTTTCCTCTCTCTCACTTGCCTCTCATCTTTATTTGTAGCTCTTGAGCTGAAGTGGCTCGCTGTCCACCTTTCATCCCCCTATTCCTGCTTTACTGCCTCAGGCCATGTGTTTGGGTGAAGCCTTTGATTAAGAGTATATGACTGTGGGAGTGTGTGTTAGAGAGAGGCAGCTGTGATCATATGTGGTGATATTTATGTGAGGTTTAACCACCTGCTAAATGATGGATTATGATTCTGTATGTGGTAAGAAGTTACTTCTTAAAGCATTCACCCACCGCTGAATTTTCTTTAAGGTTCTCCAAGTCTTCTGACATTCACCTTGGTCTACAGTTCACCCCACAGACTTTCAGGGCTTTGTCAGTGACGCTCACCTTGGTGTTCTGGAGGTAGTTCTTAACCAGGAACAATGTATGTTTTGTGTTGTTGTCATGTTGGAAGACAAAGTGATTTACTTTGTTTTCACATATCATTCTTTCTTCATGAATCCTTCCACTGTGACAAGATTCCCAGTTCAAGACACACTGAAGCATCCCCACAGCACTCCCATCACCGCCTTTCAGTGTGTGTGTTCTTAGGGTTCCTTCTCCAAACATCTGTAGGACCAATAAGCTCTAGTTTCATCTCATCTGACCAAACGACGCACTTCCAGTACGCATAAACTTTCTCCAGGTTGTCCTTAATGTATATACAGTGGGGCAAAAAAGTATTTAGTCAGCCAC
>NW_005188174.1:2115-16181 GCF_000239375.1 Pundamilia nyererei | reverse complement strand
TTAAGGGACCAGTAGTAGTGGAGCAGAGGTTGGAGGCTGCTGAACAACCCCAACACACACATGAGACACTATCACCTGAAACACCTACACATACACAAGAACAAACACTGAGAAGATCTGTAAGACAAGTGAAGCCACCTATGATCGACCAGATGTAATGTGTTGGCATGCTGTTTGGAAGATGATGTCATAGTATCTGTGCAAGTTTCACTATGTTTGGTTACTAGTGTTGAACTGACCATGATTGTTGAAAACTAGTTGTGCTGTTAACATTAAATTGACAAATCCTGGTTTAACAAGTAAGAAAAAAAAGAGACTGTTTAGGTTTGTGAAAGTAGCTATGTTATTTAATGTTATTGTTTTAAAAAAGGAAGACGCACTGACAGAGGCGAGGTGACACATGTGAACTACAGTTCGATAAAATACCTTCTCTTCAAGTAACAGTGTCATAATTGAGAACCCAGAACAACAATAAGAAACAACACAGTTGGTACAGTATCCCTGATACTGCACTGTGATCAGCTGTGGTAAATCATTATGCTTTCTGCTAATTAAGAGAATTTCATTTAATTTGGGAATATGTCATCCTGAGTGTACCTTAACGGAAGCACAGATCTTACCTTGCCAATATACTGGTAGTCAGAGCCTGTATACTCCTCCTGCAGGAAAAACTGGTTCCACATCCAGCCTCGCCTCACTCGTTTCAGCAACTTCTCTCCTCTGATGGCTGCTTCTATTCCCTCTCCATCTGCTATGTGTGTCCTTCGTCCATTTAAAGCCAGTGCATCATCAAGGGTCAGGCAAATACAGAGACAAACAATGCCCAGGATAATATTCCTCATCTTTGTGATGGAGATGTAGAAGTCACAAATGTTCTATCTTCCCAGCTGGCTCACTCCAAACTGGCAGATGGGTCTATCTGTCATAGTCCTTCCAGTTTTGACTGACAGTGGAAAGGATCTGTAAAATAAGTAAATACAAACAAATGTCAATTCTGCATTTAATAACATTCATCCTGAGGGCAGTTCATCAACTTCTTGGCACTTTACGGCCCAATGTGGGAGTGCAGGATTTTGTTACATGAGCAGAAACAACAGAAACAAACGCTGTCTGCAGCTAACATTTTCAAACATAGGCGTGAAAGCAGAGTTCCTGTTATTCCAGCATGCACTGCACTCTCATTCACTACGCAGGGAAAATGCTGAGGTCACACGGTACTCTGCTCAATGCCTGTACACCCATAAGCCTTAGTTATGGCAAAAACACAGTTCTTAGTCACATATTGTGTTTTTCTTTCCAAGCTTTCACTTCCAGCAGGTGATCTGTGCAGTGACAACACTAAGAAGTGTGAAATTAGTGCTTCATCTGAAAATAACTTCTGTCTGTAAACAGGATGCTCAGGTCTAATTATTGGTTTAAATTGACAAAAAGCCTTATAACCTATCCTTACATTTGACCTGAGAGGTGGCTCAAGACCTTTTCACAGCACTTTAACTATTTGAAATTGTAATGAATCAATCGAAAATCAGCCCATTTAACTGAATTTTACAGCATTCGGTTTGCTTTGGGAGTGTGGGATATTTAGCTCACTGCTCCTTGTACAACCGTCAAAATCATTGTTGGTAGGTGTGGGACTTCACCAAGGTTTTCCTATTTCACCAACTCTGTTCATTATTTGTACAGCCAAAATCAACTCATCATGTCTGATGAAGCTACCAAAACTACAATAACGTCGAGCTTGCACT
The DNA here is from genome assembly GCF_000239375.1 of Pundamilia nyererei. Classification (NCBI taxonomy): domain Eukaryota; kingdom Metazoa; phylum Chordata; class Actinopteri; order Cichliformes; family Cichlidae; genus Pundamilia; species Pundamilia nyererei. The sequence continues at coordinate 14,436 of NW_005188174.1, read as the reverse complement.
GGGGTGATCAGCAGCAGAGTGCGAAGCCGCCGAGGTTCTTGGTCAGTTAAGGGTAAAGTGCCCTCTCCAGGTAAAGAAAGGTGGTTTGTTGGTGGTGGGGTCACCACCACGGCAGGTACCGTGGTTACAAGGAGCCATCAGGCTGAAGGAGGAGTCCTCTTGGGCTTAGCCCGTGGGATTTTGGAAGCAGCCAATAGGTACGGGCAGGCCAAGCAGAATGTGTCTTGGCCAGCGGCTGAATTAGAAACTCAGGTGTGGGAGGAGTTTGGAGAGGCCATGGAAAACCCCTTTCAAACTGCCTCGAAGGGATTCTGGTAAAGTGTCAAGCAACTTAATAGGGGAAGGTGGTGCTCTACCCACACTGTGTATAGTGTGTGTGGAGTGCTGCTGACTTCACCTGAGGATGTCACGAGGTGGAAGGAATTCTTAGTGAAATATTTTAATCCCATGTTTTTCCCCCAAATCTGAGTCGTTTTGATACCTGATCTAAATATTTGAAAACAAAGTGAATGGTCCAAAAAGACAAACTCCTGTTCAAACGACCACGTTTTTGGTTACATAATAAGTTCATTCTTTCCCCGGAGCATGAAAAGACTGCAGCAGACACAGACCTGCTCGTATGCACAGCAAACACACTGATGTGGATCTATGTAAGCAATCTGCAACTGTTGGCCTGATGCTGAAAAACATACTGAATATGCACACTCATATGTTTTAATATAAATATGGTAAATGGTAAATGGCCTGCATTTGTATAGCGCTTTTCTAGTCCATAGGACCCCAAAGCGCTTTACACTACATTCAGTCATCCACCCATTCACACACACATTCACACACTGGTGATGGCAGCTACATTGTAGCCACAGCTGCCCTGGGGCGCACTGACAGAGGCGAGGCTGCCGGACACTGGCGCCACCGGGCCCTCTGACCACCACCAGTAGGCAAACACGGGGTTAGTATCTTGCCCAAGGATATTAGGCATGCAGCCCGGAGGCAGCCTGGGATCGAAATAGTATATTTTACTTCACTTTTGATAGGGCTGTATTTTGTACACTTAAAAACTGATTTGATAAAGCCATGCGCACTCATTGTCATGGTTGGCTGTGTGGCAGGCAGGCAGGAGTGGTGGACCCAAAATGCAGGACTCTTAGGAAACGAGGTTTCAACTGAAAATGCAGCTTTATTGCTGGAACAACACAAAATAAAACTCACAAAAGCAAACAAAACTCTAAACTGAGGTGCAGGAGGACTGGAAATCATGAACACACAGCAAGTTGAGGGTACGACGCAACAGGGAGCACAGGAAAACACAGGGCTTAAATACACAGGGGAGTAATTCGGAAATGGGCAACAGGAGGGAGACACAGCTGGGAGAAATTAAGCTAACAAGACAGGAGAAAGGTAAAACTGAACACATTGACATGAGACATGAACTTTCAGAATAAAACAGGAAACTAACAGACACAGAGAACCAGACCGGACACTGAACTTGGCAGGCAGACTCACGAGCAGACACAGTGACACCATGGACAGACAGAGGGAACACAGGCAGAATAAACAAGAATATAGAAGAATATAAAGAAACACAAAACACCGAGTCCTCAGACTCAGGACCATGACGATCACGTTGAAGGATCTAGAAGGAACGCTTACACAGCAAATAGTCCACTGAAAGGAAACGTGCTTTTATCATTTATCAGGCCCCATCAGACTGATCGCCATCGGACTAATCCATCAATCACAGGTGTTGTGCGTTGGCCTTGCAGAGCTTAATTTGGATGATAATGTAACCACATCAGTTCTTGTGTTCAGCACTAGAGTGCAGCCCTGACAAGCAAGACTAGTTATCAGCTATTGTAATAACTCAGTATTGATACAGTTGAACAGAGTCGTGTCAGGTAAAAAAAATGTTTTCCTTTCCTGCACACTGAAAATGCTTTGAGACGACACCGCTGAACTGAACAAATTCAGCATTAAGTCATTAACTTTCAAATGTCCTGGTCACTGTTGCCCTCTCTCTAACGTCCTCTGCCTAATGCAGCCTCCATTTGTCCTATTAGGTTGCTACTATATGAATAAGCTTGAATTGAGCCTGGTGGAGAACACACACAGACTCATTGATTCTGACTGGACATCAGCCATTATTACACAGTGAAGAAACCTGGAGCTCTCAGGTTTTACCGCTCAAATGGATTTGCCCATTGTCTAACTATTCTAGTGTATGTAGGAGTGTGTACCAGTCACCGAGGGGTATGGCGCATGTGCAAACATCGAAGTCAAACTAACCGACAACCATCTATGACTTGACCATCTAATTCTTCTTCTAATATCTTCATTGCTTCTTGACTAAAAGAGAAAAGTTACAAATTCACAGCTTACCACACATAATCTCATCTCAATCTGGATATTCCAAATCAAGAGATGATGAAGAAGCCTGCATCTAAGTGATTAAAGTAACTGTTAGTGAATAGCAGCTTAACTGTGTGTGATGATCAAAGTAACAGTTACACTGGAATGTGCTTCCTCTTTCATCCAGAGGAGCTTTGAAACAGACAGGTTAGTGCTGGAGAAACATCATGTCACAGGGCTTAAATACACAAATGCCAGTGCAGAAAGTGAGTGCTATAAAAGGAGACAAATAATAAAGAAATTGCATTCAGATTACAAGAGGAGAAGCTAGTGGAGCCTTCCTGCCCACTATTACTCACATACTGCAGAAACAAGCAGCCAACATCCTCCTAAAAGCAGACTTCAAATAAACACTTTGGTTTTTAATTAGACAAGCACCAACGGGAATTTTTTTGTTACTCCCCAATAACAATTTTTCTTAATTCTTTCTACAGATGATAACTGGCAGCATATATTACTAGTACAACAAAAGACCTGCAGTAACAGCTGCAGTACATTACAGGATCTTCTCTGTCCTGTCTGGAAGCTTTTGCAATCAGAATTATGACTGTTTGCTTCTCCAGGATGAGTCTAGAAATTCTTTGCAGGCTCCTCTTCTTCGTGTGTTTCTTTTACCTGTTTATTTATTCATTTCCATTTGTGTTATTTCAGTTATAACATTATATGTGTTGCATGACTAAGTCTGAGCTGACAGGCAGGGGGGGAAAGGGATGGGGGAGAAAATATAATAAACGCACAGAGCACAACACAAACATACAGTACGAATTTATAGAGTAACCCCCCCCACACACACACACACACACACACACAAAACTGTCCTTGAGAGTATGAAGTATGAATAAACCATATATGCACCTTGAATTTAGACTCTTGATTGACAGATTTTTAAGGGGAACTTTTTTCTATGAGTTAATCCATCCATTCAGTTTAAACATCAGAACTTGGTACGGTTATGAGGAAACTAGAGAAGAACTCCCAGAATTCCAATCCTCATGGAACCATGCAGGATGTTTTTTGGGTGGGGGGAGGGCTCCTTTAAGCTCGGGTCCCGAGGGTTCTGGCAGTATTGTTCCTAGGTCTGCACTCTTCTGGAGAGATATCTCAGATGTTGTTCCTGGGATCTGCTGGAGCCACTCACCCAGTACTGGAGGTCACTGCCCCAGTTTTCAGGCCCCTCTTCTGTGGAACCAGCTTCCAGTTTGGATTCAGGAGACAGACACTATCTCTACTTTCAAGATTAGGCTTCAAACGTTCCTTCTTGCTAAAGCATATAGTTAGGGCTATAGTTACGGTTATCAGATAAATCAGTGGTCGCCATCCTTTTTTGTGCCACAGATCGGTTTAATGTCAGACAATATTTTCACGGACCAGCCTTTAAGGTGTGGCAGATAAACACAACAAAATAAAATGATACGACTGAGACAAAAACTGTGGTATTTTGTAAATATAATAATAAATTCACTGTGTAATTGTGTAACTTTATTAGCAGCGTCCTCCTGAAATGCACCAACAACATTGACAGTAACATCCTCCTCTCTGCCCCTTAATGCCCTCTGGTCGCTATGGTAACGCATAAATATTTCTTTCAAAATAAGACGCACAACTACAACATGGGAAAAGACCCAGGGAAACCGAGTTAACGATAAAAACCCTGAAAATCATAAATTTCAAGTCTCTCCCGGTACCAACGTGGGATTTATGGTGTAGATAGCTATGTTGCAAGGCAATGTAGAAAGTATGAGGTACAACCAGTCTGTGGGCCACTCTTGCTTGTGCCAGCTGCAGAGAAGAGCAAGGTTATAACATAGAAAGAGCTGAAGTGAAACCTGTGTTTTTTTTATCGTTGAAGGTTTATTCAAGGCTCTTCCCGGTGAACTGTTGCTAACATTATTACCACATGATATGACAGAGGTAGGCTGAACAGCTTGCTCACATCTCCCCAAGATGCCAAACCAGAGGTCAAGAGGACAAGCTTTTCTTGTTACAAAACGGTTGTGGTATTCTGCTGTTATATTCAGGAGGTTGTGCAAAATGACAGTACAACACAGAATTTCATTGAGGAGCTGTACCTGATTCAAATCCTATTTTCACATCCGTAAAGGACAGAGAGCAGCATCCTTTTTTATTCTCTCTAATCTGGCTTTGATGAGCAGCAGTATTTGCAAATGCAGCATACTACACCCAGAGAGCTGTAATTGGAGGAGCTGTCAAGCAAGCCAAGAAGAAGGCTGATGTTGTCTTCAAACAACAGTTTACCAGCTCTCGTCCTGACAGATGCAGCTGAAAACCTGTCAGAGTAAAACTGTTCTGAATGCTCTCTGCAGTGTGTTAGAAGCTGCTGTTCCAGAGTTCTCTGGAGCCAACTGTTCTCCAGGTCTTGTACAACAAACACATTCACACTGAATACACTGAAGACGCTGAGTCAGTGAATCAGCTTGAAAAGGGAGCATAGAAACATGCACTCTATATCGAAAAGGGCTGATCAAGAGGATTTTTGATCTACTCGATCATTAAATACCACTGTGTGACCCAAACCTGGCAACATGTTCAGTCTGAGAAAACACGCACATTTAGCATCGTCTTCTGTCCAAACGCTGATGGACTGGATCTTATATAGTGCTTTTCTAATCTGTACAACTTGCCTCATTCACCCAATTAAACAAGCACTTTCTTTTTCCAAGTGCTTTTGATATAACGTCCACACTCATTCGTGCTCTGATGGATGCATCTGAGAGGTTAGTAACACAAACATCCACAGCAAATTAGCAAAGGAATAATATTGTATTCAGTGAGCGGGATAATCCAACTACTGTAATTAGATCCCAACTTTATCAGAGGAAGTAGTGATAGAGACTCTGCTACAGTCTGTGTAGGACTTTCTGCCCTGAGAAACCACAATGACCGAAACAACGACTAACGCTACATCATTAACGTTGTAGTGTCTTTCAGAGATTATATATGGTATAATATATAATATACATATTAGACTTCTAAGTTCACAGTCACTAAACATAAAGTTCAGCACACATTAACATAGATAATAACATCTTATAGATGAAGAAGCAGAAAACCAATTCTTAAACAAACTTCCAGAACCGTAAAGAACAATGTCAGAAGCATCTTCTTTTATTTCACTGTACCTGCCGGGTTTACCACTGCGCTGGTCTGTGACCCACACCTGTTTAATCCTATTAGTCTAACAATTCAAGATTATTTTTTTAAAGGTTTTTTACATTAGATATGAAATCTGTGGTCTAGCGTGGACACAGAGTCCACAGGAATAAAGCGGAGAATATATGAAACGAACGCGTTTTGTTGGTGTTTATTCAAACAGACGAAATAAAAGCTGCTGATGTTTACGGTCAGAATTTGTCGTCACTGTTACCAAACAGCCAAACGGAGCGCGCGCGTGCCTGCTGCTCGCGGCTAAAGCCCAAATTAAATCACGCATCTTCTGCCAGCTTGTAAAGGGTCCACGCTCAGCCTGCTGTGGAAAAAACACCAAACTCAAAGTGTTCAAATAGACACGAACACCTCAGCTTTCCGTGTTGTCTCAACCTGTTGTAAAAAGACCCGGTGGCACTTACCGCTGTGTGCGGAGCGTTCAGAAGGACAGTGACTGTAACGGAAACGGAGTGCTGTTCCCCGCGTGTGCAGCGTCTCTCTGCGTGGAGTCTCGCTCTACCAACCCCACTCATCAGCTCAGCAAACTGAGGGTTTACAATATCTGCTGATTGGTCATTACAGTCCCGCGTGTGTACGCTCACGTGCACATGAACATGAGTTAACCAAGCAGCAGAAAACCATTTCATCCAGCCGTAATTTCACGGCCCGGTTTACCGCATTGTTACAACAAATCTGTCAAATCTGTGTTAATAAGAAGACTCACAGCCTGAAGGACGGCATTACTGAGAATTACTGAGCTGTGATACGTCTGCTGGTTTAAAAGATGTTATTGGGCCCCAAATCTACTCTGTAAAAACAACAACTGTAATTTAAGAGAATATCTCATATAAATGTACAGAATTTTTCTAAGTAAAATAAAATTATAAAAAGTAATTTAAAAATTGCGAAAAAACGGTACCTGTGAATAAACATGATTTTCACATTTTTATGGAAAATGTATTTATTTTTATACAAAAAGGACTAAAAATTATGGTTGCAAGATTAACATAATTTTACAGCTATTTTTATTTAAAAGATAAAACTGTTAACTTGTAGTTTTATGCTGTATATACATAAAATTGATACACTGGGTGTAAAATGACACAAAAATGACAGTAAAATAAGTTTCTGTAATTGGGTTTTTCCATTAGTTAATGGATATTTTGTGTAATTATAGACGTTGAATGGGGAAAATGGCATGAATGTTTTTATAATTATATCACATCTACAAGAATTAAGTTAAAAGGTATGACTGTGGTAATCAACAAAATTGGTAAAATTACAAAAAATAATAAATTAGAAATTCATAATCTACATTAGTCTGAAGATTTCAACATATGATGCCTGCTTAAATAAACCAGATGCAGTAAGTATACACATGCTTCATGTAAACATTATCTGCAACCTTCTCTTTGGCTTTAACTCAAATAATAAAACATTTCAGTGACATAAAAAATGTAAATTTTAATCTTATGTACTGTACAGCCTATATATATTTAAGCCTATAATAAGCAAGTAGCCCAATAAGTATAAAAAGCAGACAATACTGCATATAGTAATAAAGGTGTCAGAGAGGAGGAGAGAGGAAGTCATCCACAACCGTCTGCACCCCCAGCCCATGGACCACTCGGAACTTAAAAGGCTGTAAAGCCAAATACCACGGTGTGATCCGGGCGTTGGCATCCTTCATGCGATGGAGCCACTGCAGCAGAGCGTGGTCCGAACAGAGGGTGAAGGGGAGGCCCAGGAGGTAATAGCTAAGGGAGTCTGACATCTGGATGGCTAGCCACTCGCTTTCCACGGTGCTGTACCTGGCCCCGTCAGGAATATAAGGAAGTTTGCTCTGCTTTGCTCAGCAAGAAGTCGGACTCATTCTTGGTGGGTGTTGTTCTATGCCAGGGCTGTCCTTATTAATAATTTCTGTTCATAGTTTTCAGGGCCAGAATTTTGAGGCATATCGTATTTAGGTGGCAAACTGGTGCCCTCAGAATCTCATCTGTACTCTGAGAATCTCAGAAGTGCTTTTGTTGGCTTCGTCAGGAGGCAGCCAACAAGCTGCTTCCCCACAAGGAGGAGTTTGTTCCTCCAAATACATTTCAGGAGGTAGTTTGGGAGAATGGGGTCTGGGCCTTTCTCCTTATTTGTGACTTGGCCCCAGATAAGGAGAAACATAGACAGACGGATAGAATGATGCTAAGAGCGGGATGCAAAATAAACAAATTCTACAGAAGGTTCCACAGAAGCCCTGTAACAGACCAGTCTGTAAATGGGACAACATTAAAACTTTAAAACTAGCATTAATAAAATGTATCAGAAAATCCCAGTGTTTGTTTTTTTTGTTTCAGCTTTTATCTTTCAGCCCCACAAAATCAAGAGGCACGACAGTGTTGTGCTTTCAGACTCACCACGTGAAAAACGTCTATGAGTTGTAAACTAATGAGGAACAAAGTAAGGAACTCTTCCATATCCGTTGGTCCATATAGTAACTGACAACCAAAACAACCACTTCAGGCCTGAGAAACACAATTTATGAAGTTTATCTTCAAACCATGTTCTTACTTAGATTTTAAAAAGCTTTAAAAATAATCACGTCCCATGTTCTTGAGACTTTTCACCGGGCACAAACGTTTTACACCAAAGTCCTGTTGTTTCTCTAATTTAAGGATTCTCTCAGGCTTAGATCCCCCTTAAATCAGTCACACCACTCTCACTGACTGCCTCTGGCTGTTTACAGCGCCCTGCCAAGTCAAAATGAAAATCTGGAGTTCTGACTAAAAGAAAATTAACTTTTCATTTGGGTTTCATTTTCATTTTCCACAGCATGATGGTGTAGTCTCAGTAAATCTTCTTAAAAACTAAACTGAGATTTAAGAACCCTTTAGTATGCATGGATTGCTATTTTCTGATGTATTCACCCTCCTTAGTAAGTAAAACTGGCTCTGTAGGAGCAGTGCAGCAAACGATGTGGCACAACTGTTAGAATTTAGAAAAGGGTGCAGAAAATAATTTGATTAAGACTGAAGCATCTTTTCCAGTTTATAAATTTAGCATTTGAATTTATTGTGAATCTGCCTGCTCATTTACCTTGTATTAAAAACCCTGATACTTCATTGCAGCAGTAGTAGTAGTTGGAAAAACGACACACACACCTTAAAGAGAGCCTTGTGCTTGCCCCAAATGGATACAGATAACAGCTAAACAGATGTGGAGTAATCATTGAGACAATAGGTGCCAGTGGACAGCACATTCTGATTTAGTTTCAGCCTCAGCTTTTGACTAAAGATCATTTAGTTTTTGTCATAATTTAGGCATTATTTTAGTTTTACTCGACTATATTTTAGTCAGCTGAATCGACTTTACGGTTAGTCTGCGATAATCTTTTGACTGTAAAAGCTTGTAAACCGTGTGGTGTAACTTTCCCCGGTAAAAGCACGTGAAATGTGTCCATATGTCTGGTCTTCTCTTCCTCCCAAGGGTTCACATTTTTTCACATTTTCATGAGAAACAGGAAGTATCCCTCCCACTCCCAACCTGTTTGTCAGCACCAGCTAGCAGCTACCATGTTATTTGTAGGCGATTTGAAGGTTAAGGGCATGCCTGATTGCATTAACAATGAATATGTGGCCAGCAAGTTATCAAAGACAATATACAATGCAGATTTTTGTTACTATATAAAGGAGAAGCTGCAGTTTGTAGAGTTCGTCTTTCTTTCATCATTAAAGTTCACAGTGAAATGGCAGTCAAAAATTCTTGACTGATGCTGCTGTAAAGAGCTCATCTTGGACTCTGTCACTAAATTAGGATTCTTAAAGAGTTGGTGCTGTGGACTGAACAGAGTGATTGTCAAGACTGAGCAGGATGTTGTGAAATGACCGGCAGCTCAGGCCACAGCTCATGTAGGCAGTGGAGACTCTGTGGCTCAGCTGTAAAACTGTAGGTCTAAAACTGGAGTTCTATTTCAGTTTAACTGTTTCACATTTAATCTTGTTATTTACTCGACAGGCTTAGCTAGAGTCAATTTAGTCATGGCTGTTTTAATTGTTTAAATTTTGCTTTTATACCCATGGCGGCGCACTGCTAACAACTACCTCCTGAATTCGACTCCACCGTCTGGTCGTGGCCTTTCTCTGTAAAGTTTGCATGTGCTTTTAGTGTCTGCGTGGGCTCTCTCTGGGTACTGCATGTCTTTGGACTGTGGGACAAAGGCAGTTAGTAGGGTTAGGTTCACTAGTGAGTCTAAATTATGTGAATGGTCTGTCTCTCTGTGTTAGTCCTGCAACAGACTGGTGAGCTGGCTAGTGCGTACTCTGCTTCGCTCCAGCCCCCCGATGATGGGCAGAATACGATGGAACATGGAATTAAAACCACACAATGCATCAGTCTATAAAAGTTAAATTGTTGATTGTTAAAACTATACTGTCTAGTAAAGTACAGCTTGCCCTGTCCTTTTTGTGGTGTTCTGACAAACTGTGCGTATGATTGTAATCATGTCGTGTGAGTCATGTAGCTGTGAATATCAGCTGTCATGGAGATGTTGCAGCAGGTCCTCCTCAGCTCTTCTCTTTGTCCAGTTTGGTTCTGTTTATAAACTAATAATTTGTATAGATTACTGAATACAGAAATGTTTGTTGTTGGTCCATAAAGTAAGACATGGAAACGTGTTCATTTTTATCATCTCTGTCTCTGAAATAAAGCGAGCAAGTCAAGTATCCATTATGATATCAGTGATGCACTTAGAAATATGTATCTAAGGTTAAAAAATTCCTATTTTAAACTGACTCTGAGAAATTGGTCTCACCTATTAAACTGGCAAACTGGGCAGAATCAGATGAAGCTGCATGTTTCGATGTACTAACTGAAACATAACAGAAACCCTCTTCCTTTTATTTAAACACATGGGTGAACAGTAGTGATCTGTAATCATTGTGTTTGACCTGTACCCCAAATTTTAACTTTGTGTCTGTATCTTCAGACTCAGGATATAAAGCATCTTACATTATTTCATCTGAGAAGGGATCCACTTGCTGTTCAGTCCAGTGTGGGTGGGGGGGCTATTGCCAGGAGGAATTTTTCGAGGACTTCCTCAATCCCATGGACAAGTCCTCTGTGGAGGATAAGGAGGATGACTCGCCCATCACCATGCCAAGGTCACTAAGGTGGTTAAGCAACTTCTCAGGGGCCCTGAGGTGGATGAAATCTACCCTGAGTTTCTTAAGGCACTGGAATTTGTAGGGCTGTCCTAGTTGACAGGCCTTTGTTGGTGCCCCTGGATTGGTGGTTCCCATGCTGATAAACTTGAAACTTATCATTCAGCCTTATTTTGGACTGTGTACAGTACTGTGCAAAGGTTTTGAGACAGCCCTTAGACTTGAACCGGACTTTCTTGTATTCTTTTAAAGCAGTCTTGGACAATAGTTCTACTGGCTCTCTAAAGGTTTTCCAAAATCTTCCTTGGATGTTTGATGCTTTTTAACTCATTTTCAGTCCAGTCCTTGGGCCTGGCCATTTTCAGAGTAATGCCTTTTTATTAAGCTTCTAAAACTCAACACAAAGCAATGTGATTGTGCTGTGTAACCATGTTTACATAGTAGAAAAAAGTAAACAAGCATCTCCTTAAGTAGAAAAAATTTGTGATTTTTACTATCAATAATAATAATAATAATAATAATAATCATAATAATAATCATAATAATAATCATAATAATAATAATAATAATCATAATGCTACTTTTCTTATTATTATTATTACTAGCTGTATTATGTGTACTCATATAGACATCTGCAGCATGACAGACAACAGACACAGAGAGACAGACGTGTGGCCAAAGTTACCACACTAACAGCACCTGAAGGACAATTGGCTGACTGCTTTTCCTAACTCTGTTTTTAAGCTTTGTGATATAGAAGGTACAATTAAGACACAATGCAGAAAACATCAAAACAATAAAGGAGCCAGTAAACATTTTATAGCTGGAGTCAGATATATTAGAAACAGATTCTTCTGGTCACAGAGACACCATATGAATCATTCTAAATCTAACCAAAGACTCAACACTGTCCATGCACCTGAGCATTCATTTGATTTTTATACCCATAGCTTATGAAACATCTTATGTAAGTTCCCCTCTCATAACCAACTCTAATCTTTTCCTGTAATTATGCTATATTATCATATACAACTTTCTCTGTTGACACAAGGTTATACCAATTCAGTGAGGCTTGGTGCTTTAAGTATTAATGTATTAGCAGGAGTGAAGTATTGCTAAAAGTATTTAAAGTAATGTAAGCCTTGAGCGCAGAAAACAAACAAAAAAGCAGTTGACCAAAAGCATTGGATTTGCATTAGAACTAAACAAATTAAAATATTTAAAAAATATTCCTCATACCAGAACTAAATAATATGCCATAGTATTTCTTAGAAGTAGTGACTTCCAGGATAGTGAAATGATCTCTAAGACACTCAGCAGCCAGTACAAATCCCACCTCAGCTATTTGGTCTAATTTGTTGTTAGATGTATTTACACTTGTACAGTTACTGGCAGTTGCGCGACTGCTTATTTGTATCATAATGAAGCTCTCCTATCAGCTCAGAAACATCTGGATGAGCCTCTATCCCCAGTCACCTTGACCACTTCCTCTTCCTGCAGGTCACATCCTGTCTGTCTTTATAACAACACCCTGTTACTCATCCTTCCTCAGCATGCACTGTGTTTGTACAAAGAAGCATCATGTGCACTGGAATTAGGT